>NW_026111785.1:0-167500 GCF_024679095.1 Eriocheir sinensis | reverse complement strand
TTTAAATTTGTATGAAAATAAATATACAAAATACACATAAAATTAGGTAAATTTGTATTGAAATACATATACAAAATACACATAAAATATTGGAAATTTGAATGAAAATATATAAACATATACTCTTAAAATAACGTAAATTTGAATCAAATATATATACAAAATACACATTAAATAATGTAAATATGTATAAAAACATATATACAAAACACAAATAGAATAATGTAAAATCGTATCAAAAATAAATACACAGAATATTAATAAAATTATGTAAATTTGTATGAAAATAAAGATGCAAAATACCCATAAAATAACGCATTTTTTATAAAAATATATGTTCCAAAATACACATAAAACATTAAAATTTGTTTTAAAATAAATATAAAAAATGCACATACTATAAGGTAATTTTGTATTGAAATAGATATGTATCAAATATATATACAAAATACACATTAAATAATGTAAATATGTATAAAAAAATATATACAAAACACAAATAGAATAATGTAAAATCGTATCAAAAATAAATACACAGAATATTAATAAAATAATGTAAATTTGTATGAAAATATACAAAATAGCCATAAAATAACGCATTTTTTTATAAAAATATATATACCAAAATACACATAAAATATTAAAATTTGTATTAAAATAAATATAAAAAATACACATACTATAAGGTAAATTTGTATTGAAATAGATATGCAAAATATATATAAAACAATGTAAATTTGTTTCAAAATATATATACGAATAAACATAAAATAACGTAGATTTCAATAAAAATATATACAAAATACACATAAAATGAAATAATACGTATAAAAAAATGAATACAAAATACACATAAAAATCGTATAAAAAAATAAACAAAATACCAGTAAAATAATGTGTATTTGTATTAATATAAATATACAAAATACACATAAAATATCGTAAATTTGTATAAAATTCTATACAAAAATACACAGAAGTAATTAAATTTGAATGAAAATATATATACAAAATATCAATAAAAGAATGTGTATTTGTATGAAAATTGATATAGAAAATACACATAAAATAACCTAAATTTGTATAAAACTATATACAAAAATACACAAAAATAATTTAAATTTGTATGAAAATAAATATACAAAATACACATAAAATTAGGTAAATTTGTATTGAAATACGTATACAAAATACACTTAAAATAATGTAAATTTGAATGAAAATATATAAACAAATACATTTAAAATAACGTAAATTTGTATAAAATATATATAAAAAATACTCAAGAGAATGTGTATTTGTATGAATATAAATATACAAACTGCACATAAAATAACGGAAATTTATATAAAACTATATACAAAAATACAGAGAAGTAATTAAATTTGTATGAAAATAGATAAACAAAATACACACAAAATAAGCTAAATTTGAGTTGAAATATATGTACAAAATACATAAAATAAAGTAAATTTGTATCGAAATATTTTTAACAAATACTCATATAATAACGTAAATTTGTATAAAAATATATAAACAAAATACCCATTAAGTAATGTAAATACGTATAAAAAAATATGTACAAAATATACATATAATCATGTAATTCGTATCAAAATAAATAAACAAAAAACAATAAAATAATGTAAATTTGTATCAGAAAAATACAAAATATATGTACAAAAATGCACATAAAATTAATTTACATAAAAAAATATATACAAAACACACATTAGATAATGTAAATGACTATAAAAATATGTATACAAAATACCTATGAAATAATCTAAACTCGTATCGAGTTAAATTAAGAAAATGCCAATAAAATAATATAGTTTTGGATGAAAATATATCTATAGAAAACACAAAAAAATAACCTAAATACAAATACAAATATACACATTAAATAATTTAAAATTGAATAAAATAAATATACAAAATAAACATAAAATAAGGTAAATTTGTAATGAAATATATGTAAAAATTCACATAAAATAATTAAAATTTGTATGAAAATATATATACAAACACACATAAAATAACATGAATTTGTATAAAATTTGTATCAAAATATATACGAACACACAATAAAATAACGTAAATTTTTATGAAAATGTATATATAAAATACACATAAAATAATTTAAATACCTAGAAAAATATATATACAAAATACACATAAAATAACTAAAATTTGTATAAAAATATATACCAAAACACACAAAAATAATTTAAATTTGTTTGAAAATAGATATGCAAAATACACATAAAGTTAGCCAAATTTGTATAGAAATACATATACAAAACTCATATAAAATAAAGTAAATTTGTATGAAAATATATAAACAAATACACATAAAATAACGTAAATTTGGATAAAATAAAAATACAAAATATACATTAAATATTTTAAATATGCATAAAAATATATTATATTATATATATTTTTATTGAAATTTGCGTTATTTATGTGTATTTTGTATATGTTTTCTCATACAAATTTACATTATTTTATTGGTATTTTGTCTATTTATTTTGATACGAATTACATGATTATTTGTGTATTTTGAACATATTTTTAATACATTTTTACATTATTTAATGTGTATTTTGTTTATATATTTTTATACAAATTTACGTTATTATATGTGTATTTGTATAAGTATTTTGATACAAATTTAAAGTAATTTATATATTTTGTATATATATTTCAATTCAAATTTAGGTTATTTTATGTGTATTTTGTATATCTATTTTCATACAAATTTAATTACTTTTATGCATTTTTGTATATAGTTTTATATAAATTTACGTTATTTTATGTGTATTTTGTATATTTATATTTATACAAACATATATTCTTTTATTAGTATTTTGTTTATTTATTTTGATACGAGTTTACATTATTTTATGTGTATTTTGTATACATTTTTTTATACGTATTTACTTAATTATATGTGTATTTTATACACATAAAATAATTTAATATTAAATGAAATAAATATACAAAATAATCATAAAATAAGGTAAATTTGTAATGAAATATATATATATACAAATAAACATAAAATATCATGAATTTGTATAAAAATATATATTCAAAATAAATATTAAATAATGTAAATGCGTATGAAAATATATATACAAAGTACATATAAAATAATGTAAATTCGTATCAAAATAAATAAAATAAAAATATATATTTGAATAAAAAGAAATTTACAAAATAAACATAACATAACTAAAATTTGTATTAAAATATATACAAAAATACATAGAAATAATTTGAATTTGTATGAAAATAGATATTCAACATACGCGTAAAACTAGGTAAATTTCTGTCAAAATATATAAACAAATACACATAAAATAATGTAAATTTGTATGTAAATAATATACAAAATACACATAGAATAAAGTCAAATCGTATCAAAATGAATGAGCAGAATATCAATAAAATAATGTAAATTTGTATGAAAATAAAGATGCAAAATACCCATGAAATAAAGCATATTTTTATAAAAATACATATACACAATTAAATAATGTAAATTCGCGTCAAAATAAATAAACAAAATATTAATAAAAGAATGTGTATTTATATGAAAATAGATATACAAAATTCACATGAAATAACATAAATTTGTATAAAACTATATACAAAAATACACAAATTTTTTTAAAATTTGTATGAAAATAAATATATAAAATACACATAAAATTAGGTAAATTTGTATTTAAATACATATACAAAATACACTTAAAATAATGTAAGTTTGAATGAAAATATATAAACAAATACACTTAAAATAACGTTAAATTGTATAAAATATATATACAAAATACACATTAAATAATGAAAATATATATATAAAAAAATATATACAAACACAAATAGAATAATGTAAAATCGTATCAAAATAAATACACAGACTATTAATAAAATAATGTAAATTTGTATAAAAATAAAGAGGAAAAATACCCATAAAATAACGCATTTTTTTTATTTATAAAAATATATATACCAAAATACACATAAAAAGTTAAATTTGTATTAAAATAAATATATAAAAAACACATACAAGGTAAATTTGTATTGAAATAGATATGCAAAATACATATAAAACAATGTAAATTTGTTTCAAAATATGTATACGAATACACATAAAATAACGTAGATTTCTATAAAAATATATATACAAAATACACATAAAGTGAAGCAAATACGTATCAAAAAATGTATACAAAATACACATAAAATACTGTAAATTCGTATCAAAATAAATAAACAAAATACCAATAAAAGAATGTGTATTTGTATAAATATAAATATACAAAATACACATAAAATAACGTGAATTTATATTATCTATTGTATATACTATATACAAAAATACACAGAAGTAATTAAATTTGTATGAAAATAGATATACAAAATAAGGTAAACTCGTATCAAATTCAATAAACAAAATTCAGATAAAAGAACGTATATTTGTAGAAAAATAAATACACAAAATACACTTAAAATAACGAAAATTTGTATGAAAATATATACAAAAATAAACAAAAAAATAATTTCAATTTGTATGAAAATAGATATACAAAATACACATAAAATTAGTTAAATTTGTCTTTAAATACATGTACAAAATACACATAAAATAATGTAAATTTGTAGGAAATTAAAACAAATACACAAAATAGCGTACATTTGTATAAAATATATATAAAAAATACACATAGAATAATGTAAAATCGTATCAAAATAAATACACAGAATATCAATAAAATAACGTAAATTTGTATGAAAATAAAGGTGCAAAATACCCATAAAATTAAGCATATTTTTATAAATATATATATACAAAAATATACATTCAATAATTAAATTTGTATTAAAAGTAATATACAAAATGCACATACAATAAGGTAACTATTTTTTTAAAATATGCAAAATACATATAAGACAATGTAAATTTGTTTCAAAATATATATACGAATACATATAAAATAACGTAGATTTCTATAGATATATATATATATACAAAATGCACTTGAGATGCTGTAAATACGTATAAAAATATATATACAAAATAGACATTAAATAATGTAAATTCGTGTAAAAATAAATAAACAAAATATCAATAAAAGAAAGTGTATTTGTATGAAAATACATATACAAAATACACATAAAATAACGTAAATTTGTATTAAACTATGTAAATTTGTATGAAAATATATAAACAAATACACATAAAATAACGTAAATTTGGATAAAATATATATACAAAATATACATTAAATAATGTAAATATGTATGAAAATATATATACAAAATACACATAGAATAATGTTAAATCGTATCAAAATAAATAAACAGAATATCAATTAAATAATGTAAATTTGTATGAAAATAAAGATAAAAAATACCCATATAATAACGCATATTTGCATGAAAATATATATACAAAAATACACATGAAATAATTAAATTTGTATTGAAATAAATATACAATAAAGTAAATTTGTATTGAAATAGATATGTAAAATACACATCAATAATGTAAATTTGTATCAAAATATATATACGAATACACATAAAATATAGTAAATTTCTATGAAAATATACATACAAAATACACATCAACTTATGTAAATAGTAAAAAATATATATACCAAATACACCTAAAATAATGTAAATTCGTATCAAAATAAATAAACAAAATTCCTATAAAAGAACGTATAATTGTAGGAAAATAAATATACAAAATATACATAAAATGACGAAAATTTTTATAAAAATTTATACAAAAAAAAAACATAAATAATTTCAATTTGTTTGAAAATAGATATACATAATACACATATAATTATTAATGTGTATCTTGCATATATATTTCATACAAATTTATTATCTATTATTTATTTTCATATAAATACACATTCTTTTCATGATATTTTGTTTATTTATTTTGACACGAATTTACATTACTTAATATGTATTTTGTATATATATTTTTATACGTATTTACATAATTTTATGTGTGTTTTGTATATATATTTCTATAGAAATCTACGTTATTTTATGTGTATTCGTATATATATTTTGAAACAAATTTACATTGTTTTATATGTATTTTTGAATATCTCTTTCAATACAAATTTACCTTACTGTATATTCATTTTGTATATTTATTTCAATACAAATTTAAATATTTTATGTGTATTTTGGTATATATATTTTTAGAAAAAATGCGCTATTTTATTGGAATTTTGCATCTTTCTTTTCATACAAATTTACATTATTTTGTTGATATTCTCTGTATTTATTTTGATACGAATACACATAAAATAATGTAAACTCGTATCGAAATAAATAAACAAAATACTAATAAAAGAATGTGTATTTGTATAAATATGAATATACAAAATACACATAAAATAACGTAAATTGATATAAAAGTATATTCAAAAACACACAAAAGTAATTAAATTTGTATGAAAATAGATATACAAAATACACATAAAATAACTCATATTTAAAAAAATTATATACGAAAATACACATGAAATAATTAAATTTGTATTAAAATAAATTTACAAAATACACATACTATAAGGTAAATTTGTATTGAAATAGATTTGCAAAATACACATAAAATAATGTAAATTTGTATCATAATAGATACGAATACACACAATAAAATAACGTAAATTTTTATGAAAATATAAAAACAAAATACACATAAAATAATGTAAATACGTAGAAAAATATATATACAAAATACACATAAAATAATGTAAATTCGTATCAAAATAAAAAACAAAATTCCAATAAAAGAATGTATATTTGTAGGAATAATGTAAATGCGTATATAAAACAACCTAAATTTGTATGAAACTATATACAAAAATACACAAAAATAATTTTAATTTGTTTGAAAAGAAATATACAAAATACAGATAAAATTAGGTAAATTTGTATTGAAATACATATACAAAATACACATCAAATAATGTAAATTTGAATGAAAATATATAAACAAATACACTTAAAATAACGTAAATTTGTATAAAATATATATGCAAGATACACATTAAATAATGTAAATGTGTATAAAAAAATATATAAGAAAACAAATAGAATAATGTAAAATCGTATCAAAATAAATAACAGAATGTCAATAAAATAATGTAAATTTGTATGAAAATAAAAATTATCGCATTTTTTATAAAAATATATATACCAAAATAAACATAAAATATTTAAATTTGTATTGAAATAAATATACAAAACGCATATACAGTAAGGTAAATTTGTATTGAAAGAGATATTCAAAAATACATATAAAACAATGTAGATTTGTTTCAAAATATATATACGAATACACATAAAATAAAGTAGATTTCTATAGAAATATATATACAAAATACATATGAAATTATGTAAATACGTATAAAAATATATATACAAAATACATATCAAATAACGTAAATTCGTGTCAAAATAAATAAACAAAATATTATGAAAAGAATGTGTATTTGTATGAAAATAGATAATAGATAATAAATTTGTATGAAATATATATGCAAGATACACATTAAATAATGTAAATATGTATAAAAAAGTATATACAAAAAATAAATAGAATAATGTAAAATCGTATCAAAATAAATATAACGAATATTAATAAAATAATGTAAATTTGTATGAAAATAAAGATGCAAAATTCCCTTAAAATAGCGCATTTCTTATAAAAATATATATACCAAAATACACATAAAATATTTAAATTTGTGTAGAAATAAATATACAAAATGCACATACAATAAGGTAAATTTGTATTGAAAGAGATATGCAAAAATACATATAAAACAATGTAAATTTGTTTCAAAATATATATACGAATACAAATTAAAAAACGTAGATTTCTATAAATAAATATATACAAAATACACTTAAAATTAAGTAAATACGTAAAAAAAAAATGTATACAAAATACACATAAAATAATGTAAATTCGTATTAAAATAAATAAACAAAATACCAATAAAAGAATGTGTATTTGGATAAATATAAATATACAAAATACACATACAAAATAAAATAAGGTAGATTTGTAATAAAATATATGTACAAAATACGCATAAAATAATGTAAATTTATATGAAAATATATATACAAATACACATAAAATACCATGAATTTGTATAAAAATATATATTCAAAATAAATATTAAATAATGTAAAGGCGTATAAAAATATATATACAAAGTACACATTAAATAATGTAAATATGTATAAAAAAAATATATACAAAACACAAATAGAATAATATAAAATCGTATCAAAATAAATACACAGAATATTAATGAAATAATATAAATTTGCATGAAAATAAAGATGCAAAATACCCATAAAATAACGCTTTTTTTTTAAATATATATACCAAAATACACATAAAATATTTGAATTTGTATAAAAATAAATATACAAAATGCGCATACAATAAGGTAAATTTGTATTGAAATACATATACAAAATACACATAAAGTAATGTA
This sequence comes from Eriocheir sinensis, assembly GCF_024679095.1. Classification (NCBI taxonomy): domain Eukaryota; kingdom Metazoa; phylum Arthropoda; class Malacostraca; order Decapoda; family Varunidae; genus Eriocheir; species Eriocheir sinensis. The sequence continues at coordinate 158,939 of NW_026111785.1, read as the reverse complement.
AATTTGAATGAAAATAAATAAACAAATACACTTAAAATAACGTAAATTTGTATAAAATATATATACAAAATACACATAAAATAATGTAAATATGTATAAAAAAATATATACAAAAGACAAATAGAATAATGTAAAATAGTATCAAAATAAACACACAGAATATTAATAAAATAATGTAAATTTGTATGAAAATAAAGATGCAAAATACCCATAAAAGAACGCATTTTTTATGAAAATATATACCAAAATACACATAAAATATTTAAATTTGTATTACAATAGATATACAAAATGACCATACAATAAGGTAAATTTGTATTGAAATAGATATGCAAAATACATATAAAACAATGTAAATTTCTTTCAAAATATATATACGAATACACATAAAATAACGTAGATTTCTATAAAAATATATATACAAAATACACATAAAATGAAGTAAATACGTATAAGAAAATGTATACAAAATACACATAAAATAATGTAAATTCGTATCTAAATAAATAAACTAAATGCCAATAAAAGAATGTGCACTTGTATAAATATAAATATACAAAATACACATAAAATAGCGTAAAATTGTATAAAACTATATACAAAAAAAAAATTGTATGAAAATAGATATACAAAAGACACATAAAATAAGCTAAATTTGAATTGAAATAAATATAGAAAATACATAAAATAATGTAAATTTGTATCAAAATATATATTCAAATACACATATAATAACGTACATTTGTATAAAAATATATAAACAAAATACACATTGAATAATGTAAATACGTATAAAAGATATGTACGTAATGTAAAAATTTATAAAATTAAAGATGCAATATACCCTTAAAAATTACATTATTTTATGAGTATTTTGTACATGTATTTAAATATAAATTTAACTAATTATATGTGTATTTTGTATATCTATTTTCATACAATTTGAAATTTATTTTTTTGTTTTTGTATATATTTTTATTCTAATTTTCGTAATTTTATGTGTATTTGTATATTTATTTTCCTACAAATATGCGTTCCTTTATCGGAATTTTGTTTATTTATTTTGATACGAATTTTCATTTTTTTAGGTGTATTTGATGTATATATTTTTATACTTATTTACATAATTTTATATGTATTTTGAATATATATTTTCATAGAAATTTACTCTATATGTATATACAAAAAAACACAAAAATAATTTAAATTTGTATGAAAATAAATATACAAAATACACATAAAATTAGGTAAATTTGTATTAAAATACATATCCAAAATACACTTAAAATAATGTAAATTTGAATGAAATTATATAAACAAATACTCATAAAATAACGTTAATTTGTATAAAATATATATAAAAATACACATTAAATAATGAAAATATGTATAAAAAAATATATCCAAAACACAAATAGTATAATATAAAATCGTATCAAAATATATTCACAGAATATTAATAAAATAATGTACATTTGTATGAAAACTAAGATGCAAAATACCTATAAAATAACGCATTTTTTATAAAATTATATATACCAAAATACACATGAAATATTTGAATTTGTATTAAAATAAATATACAAAATGCACATACAATAAGGTAAATTTGTATTGAAATAGATATGCAAAATACATATAAAACAATGTAAATTTGTTTCAAAATATATATACGAATACACATAAAATAACGTAGATTTCTATAAATATATATATACAAAATACAAATAAAATTAAGTAAATACGAATCAAAAATGTATACAAAATACACATAAAATAATGTAAATTCGTATAAATATAAATAAACAAAATACGTATAAGAGAATGTGTATTTGTATAAATATAAATATACAAAATGCACATAAAATAACGTAAATTTGTATAAAACTCTATACAAAAATACACAAAAGTAATTAAATTTGTATGAAAATAGATATACAAAATACACACAAAATAAGCTAAATTTGAATTGAAATATATATACAAAATACATAAAATAAAGTAAATTCGTTTCAAAATATTTTTAACAAATACACATATAATAACGTAAATTTTTAAAAAAATCTATAAACAAAATACACATTAAGTAATGTAAATACGTATAAAAAATATTAACAAAATACACAAATAATCAAGTCATTCGTATCAAAATAAATAAACAAAAAACTAATTAAATAATGTAAATTTGTATGAGAAAACATATACAAAATACACATAAAATAACGGTTTAATATTTAAATACAAATTTAACTTATTACAATATTATATATACAATATTATTACAAAATATACATAAAATAATGAAAATTTGTATAAAAATTTATACAAAAAAAAACACTAAAATAATTTCAATTTGTTTGAAAATAGATATACAAAATATATATACAAAATACCCATAAAATATTGTAAATTTGTGTCAAAATATATAAAACATACACATAAAATAACGTAAATTTGTATGAAAAATATATACAAAATACACATAGAATGTTGTCAAATCGTATCAAAATGAATGAGCAGAATATCAATAAAATAACGTAAATTTGTATGAAAATAAAGATGCAAAATACCCATAAAATAAAGCATATTTTTATAAAAATACATATACAAAAATACACATAGAATAATTAAATTTGTATTAAAATTAATATACAAAATGAATATACAATAAGGTAAATTTGTATTGAAAAAATATGCAAAATACACATATAAGTGTAAATTTGTTTAAAAATCTATATACGAATACATATAATATAAAGTAGATTTCTATAGAAATATATATACAAAATACGCATGAAATGATGTAAATACGTATAAAAAAATATATACAAAATATACATTAAATAGTTTAAATTCTCGTCAAAATAAATAAACAAAATATCAATAAAAGAATGTGTATTTGTATGAAAATAGATATACAAAATACTCATAAAATAACCTAAGTTTGTATAAAACTATATACAAAAATACACAAAAATAATTTAAATTTGGATGAAAATAAATATACAAAATACACATAAAATTAGGTAAATTTGTATTGAAATATATATATATACAAAATACACATAAAATAATGGAAATTTGAATGAAAAAATATAAATATATACATTTAAAATAACGTAAATTTGTATCAAATATATATACAAAATACTAATTAAATAATGTAAATATTTATAAAAAAAACATATACAAAACACAAATAGAATAATGTAAAATCGTATCAAAATAAATACACAGAATATTAATATATATAATATATATAATAATAATTTGTATGAAAATAAAAATGCAAAATAGCCATAAAATAACGCATTTTTTTATAAAAAATATATACCAAAATACACATAAAATATTTAAATTTGTATTAAAATAAATTTTAAAAATGCACATACTGTTAGGTAAATTTGTATTGAAATAGATATGCAAAATACATATAAAACAATGTAAATTTGTTTCAAAATATATATACGAATACACATAAAATAACGTTGATTTCAATAAAAATATATACAAAATACACATAAAATGAAGTAAATACGTATAAAAAAATGAATACAAAATACACATAAAAATCGTATCAAAATAAATAAACAAAATACCCGTAAAAGAATGTGCATTTGTATAAATATAAATATACAAAATACACAAAAAATATCGTAAATTTGTATAAAACTATATACAAAAATACACAGAACAAATACACATTCTTTTATTGGTATTTTGTTTATTTATTTTGTTTCGAGTTTATATTATTTTATGTGTATTTTGTTTACATTTTTTTATACGTATTTACCTAATTTTATGTGTATTTTGTACATATATTTTTTATAGAAATCTATGTTATTTTATGTGTATTCGTATATATATTTTGAAACAAATTTACATTGTTTTATATGTATTTTTGCATATCTCTTTCAATAAGAGTTTACCTTATTGTATGTGCATTTTGTATATTTATTTCAATACAAATTTAAATATTTTATGTGTATTTTGCTATATATATTTTTATAAGAAATGCGCTATTTGATGGGAATTTTGCATCTTTATTTTCATACAAATTTACATTATTTCATTAATATTCGGTGTATTTATTTTGATACGATTTTACATTATTCTATTTGTTTTTTGTATATATTTTTTTTATACATATTTACATTATTTACTGTGTATCTTGCATATATATTCCATACAAATTTATTATCTATTATTTATTTTCATACAAATACACATTCTTTTCATGATATTTTGTTTATTTATTTTGACACGAATTTACATTACTTAATATGTATTTTATATATATATATTTTTATACGTATTTACATAATTTCATGTGTATTTTGTATATATATTTCTATAGAAATCTACGTTATTTTATGTGTATTCGAATATATATTTTGAAACAAATTTACACTGTTTTATTTGTATTTTGTGTTTTTTTTCAATACAAATTTATTTTATTGTATGTGTGCATTTTGTACATTAATTTTAATACAAATTTAATTATTCTATGTGTATTTTTGTATAAGTATTTTTTTTTTTAAATATGCTTTATCTTATGGGTATTTTGCATCTTTTTTTTCATACAAATTTAAATTATTTTATTAATATTCTGAGTACTTATTTTGATACGATTTTACATTATTCTATGTATAACAAAAATAAATACAGAATACACAAAAATAGATATGCAAAATACATATAAACAATGTTAATTTGTTTCAAAATATATATACGAATACACATGAAATAAGGTAGAATTCTATAAAAATATATATACAAAATACACATAAAAATAAGTAAATACGTATAAAAAATGTATACAAAATACACATAAAATAATGTAAATTAGTATCAAAATAAATAAACAAAATACTAATAAAAGAATGTGCATAAAAATATATATACAAAACACACACTAATGTAAATTGGTACATAAAATAACCTAAATTTGTATAAAGCTATATACAAAAATACACAAAAATAATTTAAATTTGTTTGAAAAGAAATATACAAAATACACATAAAATTAGGTAAATTTGTATTTAAATACATATACAAAAGACACATCAAATAATATAAATTTGAATGAAAATATATAAGCAAATACACTTAAAATAACGTAAATTTGTATAAAATATATATGCAGGATACACATTAAATAATGTAAATGTGTATAAAAAAAATATATACAAAAAACAAATAGAATAATGTAAAATCGTATCAAAATAAATACACAGAATATCAATAAAATAATGTAAATTTGTATGAAAATAAAGATGCAAAATTCCCCAAAATTATCGCATTTTTTATAAAAATATATTTACCAAAATACACATAAAATATTTAAATTTGTATTGAAATAAATATACAAAATGCATATACAGTAAGTGTTTTTGTATATAGTTTTATACAAATTTAGGTTATTTTATGTACGCATTTACATTATTTAATGTGTGTTTTGTATATATATTTTTATCCAAAGTTACTTTATTTTACGTTCATTTTTGGACATATATTTTTATAGAAATTAGCGTTTTTTTATATGTATTTGTATATGTTTTCTCATACAAATTTACATTATTTTATTGATTTTTTGTTTATTTAGTTTGATACGAATTACATGATTATTTATGTATATTGTACATATTTTTTATGCGTATTTACATTACTTAATCTGTATTTTGTTTATATATTTTTAAACAAATTTACGTTATTATATGTATTTTTATAAATATTTTGATACAAATTTACATTATTTTATGTATTTTGTATATACATTTCAATTCAAATTTAGCTTATTTTATCTGTATTTTGTATATCTATTTTCATACGAATTTAATTACTTCTGTGTATTTTTGTATATAGTTTTATACAAATTTACGTTATTTTATGTGTATATATTTATACAAATACATATTCTTTTATTGGTATTTTGTTTATTTATTTTGATGCGAATTTACATTATTTTATGTGTCTTTTGTATACATTTTCTTATACGTATTTGTATATTTATTTTAATGCAAATTTAAATATTTTATGTGTATTTTGGTATATATATTTTTATGAAATTACGATAATTTGAATAAAAATATATTCAAAAAAACAAAAACAAAATTTCAATTTGTATGAAAATAGATATACAAAATACACATATAATCAGTTAAATTTGTATTTAAATACATGTACAAAATACACATAAAATAATGTAAATTTGTATGAAATGAAAACAAATTCACATAAAATTCGCGTGAAAATAAATAAACAAAATATCAATAAAACAATGTGTATATGTATGAAAATAGATATACAAAATACACATAAAATAACCTAAACTTGTATCACTCTATATACAAAAATACACATAATTTTTTTAAATTTGAATGAAAATAAATATACAAAATACACATAAAATTAGGTAAATTTATATGGAAATACATATACAAAATACACTTAAAATAACGTAAATTTGTATAAAAAAAATATATACAAAACACGAATAGAATAATGTAAAATCGCATCAAAATAAATACACCGAATATTAATAAAATAATGTAAATTTGTATGAAAATAAAGAGGCAAAATACCTATAAATTAACGCATTTTTTTTTATTTATAAAAATATATATACCAAAATACAGATAAAAAAAACTAGATTTGTATTAAAATAAATATATAAAAAACACATACAATAAGGTAAATTTGTATATACATATTTTGTATATATATTTCTATAGAAATCTACGTTATATTATATGTATTCGTATATAGATTTTTAAACAAATTTACACTTATATTTGTTTATTTTGTATATGTATTTTGTATATTTATATTTATCCAAATACACATTCTTTTATTGGTACTTTGTTTATTTATTTTGATTCGAATTTACATTATTTTCAGTGTATTTTGTATACATTTTTTTATACGTATTTACTTAATTTTATGTGTATTTTGTATATATATTTTAATAGAAATCTACGTTTTTTTATTTGTATTCGTATATATATTTTGAAACAAATTTACATTGTTTTATATGTATTTTTGCATATCTCTTTCAGTAAAATTTACCTTATTGTATGTGCATTTTGTATATTTATTTCAATGCAAATTTAAATATTTTATGTGTATTTTGGTATATATATTTTTATAAGAAATGCTCTATTTTATGGAAATTTTGCATCTTTATTTTCATACAAATCTACATTATTTTATTAATATTCGGTGTATTTATTTTGATACGATGTTACATTATTCTATTTGTTTTTTGTACATACTTTTTTATACATATTTACATTATTTAATGTGTATCTTGAATATATATTTTATACAAATTTCTTATATATTATCTATTTTCATACAAATACACATTCTTTTCATGATATTTTGTTTATTTATTTTGACACGAATTTACATTATTTGATATGTATTTTGTATATATATTTTTATACGTATTTACATAATTTCATATGTATTTTGTATATATATTTCTATAGAAGTCTACTTTATTTTATGTGTATTCGTATATATATTTTGAAACAAATTTACATTGTTTTATATGTATTTTTGAATATCTCTTTCAATTCAAATTTACCTTACTGTATATGCATTTTGTATATTTATTTCAATACAAATTTAAATATTTTATGTGTATTTTGGTAAATATATTTTTATAAAAAATGCGATAATTTTTGGGAAATTTGCATCTATATTTTTATACAAATTTACATTATTTTATTGATATTCTGTGTATTTATTTGTTTTTTGTATATATATTTTTGTACTCATTTACATTATTTAATGTGTATCTTGCATATATATTTTATACAAATTTACGTTATTTTAAGTGTATTTGTTTATATATTTTCATTCAAATTTACATTATTTCATGTGTATTTTGTATATGTATTTCAATACAAATTTAACTAATTTTATGTGTATTTTGTATATTTCTTTTCAAACAAATTTAAATTATTTTTGTGTATTTTTGTATATAGTTTCATACAAATTTAGGTTATTTTATGTACGCATTTACATTATTTAGTGTGTGTTTTGTATATATATTTTTTTTGCAAATTTACTTTATTTTATGTGCATTTTTGTACATATATTTTTATAGAAATTTGCGTTATTTGGTTATGTTTTCTCATACAAATTTACATTATTTTATTGCTATTTTGTTTATTTATTTTGATACGAATTACATGATTATATGTGTATTTTGTACATATTTTTTATACGTATTAACATTACTTAATGTGTATTTTGTTTATATATTTTTAAACAAATCTACGTTTATTTTATGTGTATTTTGTATATCTATTTTCATACAAATACACATTCTTTTCATGATATTTTGTTTATTTATTTTGACACGAATTAACATTATTTTATGTGTATTTTGTATATATATTTTTATACGTATTTACATTATTTCAAGTGTATTTTGTATATATATTTCTATAGAAATCTGCGTTATTTTATGTGAATTCGTATATATATTTTGAAACAAATTTACATTGTTTTATGTGTATTTTGCATATTTTTTCAATACAAATTTACCTTATTGTATGTGCATTTTGTATATTAATTTTAATACAAATTTGATTATCCTATGTGTATTTTTGTATATGTATTTTTATAAAAATATGCTTTATTTTATGGGTATTTTTGCATCTTTATTTTCATACAAATTTACATTATTTTATTGATAATCTGTGTATTTATTTTGATATGATTTTACATTACTCTATGTGTATTTTGTATATATATTTTATATAAAATGTATTTGTTTTCATTTCATAGAAATCTACATTATTTTATGTGTTTTTTGTGCATGTATTTAAATACAAATTTAACTAATTATATGTGTATTTTGTATATCTATTTTGTATGTATATTTTCATAGAAATTTACTCTATTTTATGAGTATTCGTATATATATTTTGATACAATTTTACATTATTGATGTGTATTTTGCATATTTATTTCAATACAAATTTACTTTATTGTACGTGCATTTTGTATATTTATTTTAATACAAATTTAACTATTTTATATGTATTTTTGTATATATATTTTTATGCAAATATGCGTTATTATATATATATTTTGCATCTTTATTTTCATACAAATTTACATTATTTTATTGATATTCTCTTTATTTATTTTGATACGATTTAACATTATTCTATGTGTATTTTGTATATTTTTTTATACATATTTACATTATTTAATGTTCATTTTGTATATATATTTTATCCAAATTTACATTATTTTATGTGTATTTGTTTATATATTTTCATACAAATTTACATTATTTTATGTGTTTTTTATATATATATATATATATATATATATATATATATATATATATATATATATATATATATATATATATATATATATATATATATATATATATATATATATATATATATATATATATATATTTTTCTACGTATTTAAATTATTTTATGTGTATTTTGTATAACATTTTCATAAAATTATTACGTTATTTTATAATGTGTATGAGTATATATTTTTATACAAATTTTATACAAATTCATGTTATTCAATGTGTATTTGTATATATATTTTCATACAAATTTATATTATTTTATGTGTATTTTTTCATATATCTCATTACAAATTTACCTTATTTTATGTTTAGTTTGTATATATATTTCATTCAATTTTAAATTATTTTATGTGTATATTTGTATTTGTATTTAGTTTTTTTTATGTATATTTTGTATATATTTTTATCCAAAATTACATTATTTTATTGATAATTTCTTAATTTGATTCGATACGAATTTAGATTATTTCATAGGTATTTTGTATACATATTTTTATACTCATTTACATTATCTAAAGTGTGTTTTGTATATATATTTTTATGCAAATTTATTTTATATTCATTTTTGTACATATATTTTTATAGAAATTTGCTTTATTTTATGTATATAGTTTTATATAAATTTACGTTCTTTTATGTGCATTTTGTATATTTATATTTATACAAATACACATTCTTTTATTGGTATATTGTTTATTTACATTTATACGAATTTACATTATTTTATGTGTATTTTGTATACATTTTTTTATACGTATTTACTTAATATTATGTGTATTTTGTATATGTATTTTTATAGAAATTTACGTCATTTTTTGTGTATTCGTATATACATTTTGAAACAAATATACATTATTTTATATGTATTTTGCATATCTATTTGAATACAAATTTACCTAATTGTATGTGCATTTTGTATATTTGTTTTAATACAAATTCAAATATTTTATGTGTATTTTGGTATCAATAATTTTATAAAAAATACGTTATTTTATAGGTATTTTGCATCCTAATTTTCATACGATTTTACATTATTCTATTTGTGTTTTGTATATATTTTTTTTATACATATTTACATTATTTAATGTGTATTTTGAATATAGATTTAATACAAATTTACGTTATTATATGTGTATTTGTTTATATATTTTCTTTCAAATTTACATTATTTTATGTGTATTTTGTATATGTATTTCAATACAAATTAACCTAATCTTATGTGTATTTTGTATATTTCTTTTCATACAAATTTAAATTATTTTAGTGTATTTTTGTATATAGTTATATACAAATTTAGGTTATTTTATGTACGCATTTACATTATTTAATGTGTGTTTTGTATATTTATTTTTATCCAAAGTTATTTTATTTTACGTTCATTTTTGGACATAAATTTTTATGGAAATTAGCGTTATTTTATATGTATTTGTATATGTTTTCTCATACAAATTTACATTATTTTATTGATATTTTGTTTATTTAGTTTGATACGAATTACATGATTATATGTGTATTTTATACAAATTTTTTATCCGTATTTACATTACTTAATGTGTGTTTTGTTTTATATTTTTAAACAAATTTACGTTATTATATGTATTTTTATAAATATTTTGATACAAATTTACATTAATTTATGTATTTTGTATATACATTTCAATTCAAATTTAGCTTATTTTATCTGTATTTTGTATATCTATTTTCATACGAATTTAATTACTTTTGTGTATTTTTGTATATAGTTTTATACAAATAAATATTTTGTATATTTATATTTATACAAATACACGTTATTTATTGGTATTTTGTTTATTTATTTTTATACGAATTTACATTATTTTATGTGTATTTTGTATACATTTTCTTATCCGTATTTACTTCATTTTATGTGTATTTTGTATATATATTTTTATACAAATCTACGTTATTTTATGTGTATTCTTATATATATTTTGAAACAAATTTACATTGTTTTATATGTATTTTGCATATCTATTTCAATACAGATTTACCTTATTGTATGTGTATTTTGTATATTTAATTTAATACAAATTATTTTTTTAATGTGTATTTTGGTATATATATAAAAAAATACGTTATTTAATGGGTATTTTGCATCTTTATTTTCATACAAATTTACATTGTTTTATTAATATTCTGTGTATTTATTTTGATACGATTTTACATTATTCTCTTTATGTTTTGTATATATTTTTTTTATACATATTTACATTATTTAATGTGTATTTTGTATATTTTAAAACAAATTTACGTTATTTTATGCGCATCTGTTAAAATATTTTGATACAAATTTACATTATTTTATGTATTTTGTATATATATTTCAATACAAATTTAGTTTATTTTACGTATATTTTGTATATCTATTTTCATTCGTATAAAAATAAATAAACAAAATAGCAATAAAATAATGTAAATTTGTATGAGAAAACATACAAATACACATAAAATAACGCAAATTTCTAAAAAAAATATATGTACAAAAATGCACATAAAATAAAGTAGATTTGCATAAAAATATATATACAAAACACACATTAAATAATGTAAATGCGTAGATAAAATAACCTAAATTTGTATAAAACTATATACAAAAATACACAAAAATATTTAAAATTTGTATGAAAAGATATATACAAAATACACATAAAACTAGGTAAATTTGTACTGAAATACATATACAAAATACACATGAAATAATGTAAATTTGAATGAAAATATATAAACAAATACACTTAAAATAACGTAAATTTGTATAAAATATATATGCAAGATACACATTAAATAATGTAAATGTGTATAAAAAAATATATACAAAAAAGAAATAGAATAATGTAAAATCCTATCAATAAAATACACAGAATATTAATAAAATAATGTAAATTTGTATGAAAAGAAAGATGCAAAGTTCCCATCAAATAGCGCATTTTTTATAAAAATATATATACCAAAATACACATAAAATATTTAAATTTGTATTAAAATAAATATACAAAATGCATATACAGTAAGGTAAATATGTATTGAAAGAGATATTCAAAAATACATATAAAACAAAGTTAATTTGTTTCAAAATATTTATACGAATACACATAAAATAAAGTAGATTTGTATAGAAATATATATACAAAATACACATGAAATTATGTAAATACGTATAAAAATATATATACAAAATACATATCTAGGTAAATTCGTGTCAAAATAAATAAACAAAATATCATGAAAAGAATGTGTATTTGCTTGAAAATAAATAATAGATAATAAATTTGTATGAAATATAAATGCAAGATATACATTAAATAATGTAAATATGTATAAAAAAAAGTATATACAAAAAACAAATAGAAAAATGTGAAATCGTAACAAAATAAATACACCGAATATTAATTAAATAATGTAAATTTGTATGAAAATAAAGATGCAAAATTCCCATCAAATAGCGCATTTCTTATAAAAATATATATACCAAAATACACATAAAATATTTAAATTTGTATTGAAATATATATACAAAATGCACATACAATAAGGTAAACTTGTATTGAAAGAGATATGCAAAAATACATATAAAACAATGTAAATTTATTTCAAAATATATATACGAATACACATAAAATAACGTAGATATCTATAAAAATATATATACAAAATACACATAAAATTAAGTAAATACGTATAAAAATAGATATACAAAATACACATAGAATAATGTAAAATTGTTTAAAAAAAATTAAACAGAATATAAATAAAATAATGTAAATTTGTATGAAAATAAAAATGCAAAATACCCATAAAATAAAGCATATTTTTATAAAAATACATATACAAAAATACACATAGCATAATTAAATTTGTATTAAAATTAATATACAAAATGCTTATACAATAAGGTAAATTTGTTTTTAAAAAAATATGCAAAATACACATAAAACAGTGTAAATTTTTTTCAAAATCTATATACGAATACTCATAAATCAACGTAGATTTCTATAGAAATATATATACAAAATACACATCAAATGATATAAACACGTATAAAAATATATATATATATAAAATACACATTAAATAATGTAAATTCACGTCAAAATAAATAAACAAAATATCAATAAAAGAATGTGTATTTGTATGAAAATAGATATACAACATACACATAAAATTACCTAAATTTGTATAAAATTATATACAAAAATACACAAAAGTAATTTTAATTTGTATGAAAATATATATACAAAATACACATAAAAGTAGGTAAATTTGTATTGAAATACATTTACAAAATACACATAAAATAATGTAAATTTGAATGAAAATATATAAACAAATACACTTAAAATAACGTAAATTTGTATAAAATATATATAAAAAAACACATTAAATAATGTAAATATATATAAAAAAATATATACAAAACACAAATACAATAAAATAAAATTGTATCAAAATAAATACACAGAATATTAATAAAATAATGTAAATTTGTATGAAAATTAAGATGCAAAATACCCATAAAATAACGCATTTTTTTTATAAAAATAGAAATACCAAAACACACATAAAATATTTGAAGTTGTATTAAAATAAATATACAAAATGCACATACAATAAGGTAAATTTGTATTGAAATAGATATGCAAAATACATATAAAACCATGTAAATTTTTTTCAAAATATATATACGAATACACATAAAATAGCATAGATTTCTATGAAAATAAATATACAAAATACACATAAAATGAAGTAAATACGTATAAAAAAAGGTATACAAAATACACATAAAATAATGTAAACTCGTATCAAAATAAATAAACAAAATACTAATAAAATAATGTGTATTGTATATATATAAATATACAAAATACAAATAAAATAACGTAAATTTATATAAAACTATATGCAAAAATACACAAAAGTAAATAAATTTGTGTGAAAATAGATATACAAAATACATATGTATTTTTTATATTTATTTTCAAACAAATTGAAATTATTTTTGTTTATTTTTTTATATATTTTCATACAAATTTTCGTTATTTTATGTGTATTTTGTATATTTATTTTTTCTACAAATATACGTTCTTTTATCTGAATTTTGTTTATTGAATTTGAAACGAATTTACCTTATTTTGTATATCTATTTTCATACAAATTAAAATACTTCTGTGTATTTTTGTATATAGTTTTATATAAATTTACGTTATTTTATGTGTATTTTGTATATCTATATTTATACAAATACATATTCTTTTATTGGTATTTTTTTATTTATTTTGATACGAATTTTCATTATTTTATGTGTATTTTGTATACATTTTTTTATACGTATTTACTTCATTTTATGTGTATTTTGTATATATATTTTTATAGAAATCTACGTTATTTTATATGTAATCGTATATATATTTTGAAACAAATTTACATTGTTTTATATGTATTTTGCATATCTATTTCAATACAAATTTACCTTATTGTATATGTTTTTTATATATTTATTTTAATACAAATTTAATTTTTTTATGTGTATTTTGGTATATATATTTTTATAAAAAAAATGCGTTATTTTATGGGTATTTTGCCTCTTTATTTTCATACAAATTTACATTATTTTATTAATATTCTCTGTATTTATTTTGAAACGATTTTACATTATTCTATTTGTGTTTTGTATATATTTTTTTATACACATTTACGTTATTTTAAGTGTATTTGTTTATGTCTTTTAATTCAAATTTACATTATTTTATGTGTATTTTGTACATGTATTTCAATACAAATTTACCTAATTTTATGTGTATTTTGTGTATTTATTTTCATTCAAATTTAAAATATTTTTGTGTATTTTTTTATATAGTATGATACAAATTTAGGTTATTTTATATGTATTTTGTATATCTATTTTCATACAAATACACATTCTTTTATTGATATTTTGTTTATTTATTTTGACGCGAATTTACAGTATTTAATGTGTATTTTGTATATATATATTTATACGTATTTACATCATTTCATATGTATTTTGTATATATCCTTATTGTATGTGCATTTTGAATATTTATTTCAGTACAAATTTAAATATTTTATATGTATTTTGGTATATATATTTTTATAAGAAATGCACTATTTGATGGGAATTTTGCATCTTTATTTTCATACAAATTTACATTATTTTATTAATATTCGGTGTATTTATTTTGAAACGATTTTACATTATTCTATTTGTTTTTTGTATATGTATTTTTTTTATACATATTAACATTATTTAATGTGTATCTTGCATATATATTTCATACAAATTTATTATCTATTATTTATTTTCATACAAATACACATTCTTTTCATGATATTTTGTTTATTTATTTTGACACGAATTTACATTACTTAATATGTATTTTGTATATATATTTTTATACGTTTTTATATAATTTCATGTGTATTTTGTATATATATTTCTATAGAAATCTACGTTATTTTATGTGTATTCGTATATATATTTTGAAACAAATTTTAACTGTTTTTGTATTTTGCGTTTTTTTTTTTTAATACAAATTTACCTTATTGTATGTGTGCATTTTGTATATTAATTTTAATACAAATTTAATTATTCTATGTGTATTTTTGTATTTGTATTTTAAAAATAAAATATGCTGTATCTTATGGGTATTTTGCATCTTTATTTTCATACAAATTTAAATTATTTTATTGATATTGTGTACTTATTTTGATACGATTTTACATTATTCTATGTATAACAAAAATAAATATATACAAAAATACACAAAAATATTTTATATATGTTTGAAAATAGATATGCAAAATATGTGTATTTTGTATATATATTTCAATTCAAATTTAGCTTATTTTGTGTGTATTTTGTATATATTTTCATACAAATTCAATTACTTCTGTGTATTTTTGTATATAGTTTTATATAAATTTACGTTATTTTATGGGTATTTTGTATATCTATATTTATACAAATACACATTCTTTTATTGGTATTTTGTTTATTTATTTTGATACGAATTTACATTATTTTATGTGTATTTTGTATACATTTTTTTATACGTATTTACTTCTTTTTATGTGTATTTTGTATATATATTTTTATAGAAATCTACGTTATTTTATATGTATTCGTATATATATTTTGAAACAAATTTACATTGTTTTATATGTATTTTGCATATGTATTTCAATACAAATTTACATTATTGTATGTGTTTTTTGTATATTTATTTTAATACGAATTTAATTTTTTGATGTGTATTTTGGTATATTTATTTTTTTAAATAAAAAAAATGCGTTATTTTATGGGTTTTTTGCTTCTTTATTTTCATACAAATTTACATTATTTTATTAATATTCTGTGTATTTATTTTGATACGATTTTATATTATTCTATTTGTGTTTTGTACATATTTTTTTTATACAAATTTACGTTTTTTTTTTAAATTATTGATACCAAAATACACAAAAAATATTTCAATTTGTATTAAAATAAATATACAAAATGCACATACAATAAGGTAAATTTGTATTGAAATAAATATGCAAAATACATATAAAATAATGTAAATTTGTTTCAAAATATATATACGAATACACATAAAATAACGTAGATTTCTATAAAAATACGTATACAAAATACACATAAAATTAAGTAAATACGTATAAAAAAATGTATACAAAATACACATAAAATAATGTATAAATGTAAATAAACAATATACCAATAAAAGAATGTGTATTTGTATAAATATAAATATACAAAATGCACATAAAATACCGTAAATTAATATAAAACTATATACATAAAATAACACAAATTTCTATAAAAATATATGTACAAAAATGAACATAAAATAAATTTGCATAAAAATATATATACAAAACACACTTTATATAATGTAAATGAGTATAAAAATATATATTTTTCTACGTATTTAAATTATTTAATGTGTATTTTATATAAACATTTTCATAAAAATTTACGTTATTTTATTGTGTGTATTCGTATATATTTTGAAACAAATTTTATACAAATTCATGTTATTTTATGTGTATTTGTATATATATTTTCATACAAATTAATATTATTTTACGTGTATTCTTACATATATTTTATTACAAATTTACCTTATTTTATGTTTATTTTGTATATTTATTTCATTTAATATAATCAAATTTAAATTTATTGTATATGCATTTTGTATATTAATTTTAATACAAATTTAATTATTCTATGTGTATTTTTCTATATGTATTTTTATAAAAATATGCTTTATTTTATGGGTATTTTGTATCTTTATTTTCATACAAATTTACGTTATTTTATTGATATTCTGCTCATTCATTTTGATACGATTTGACATTATTCTAAATGTATTTTGTATATATTTTTCATTCAAATTTACGTTATTTTATGTGTATTTGTTTATATATTTTGACACATATTTACAATATTTTATGGGTATTTTGTATATATATTTCAAAAGAAATTTACCTAGTTTTATGTGTATTTTGAATATCTATTTTCATACAAACTCAAATTATTTATATGTATTTTTGTATATATTTCAATACAAATTTTAGTTAGGTTATGTGTATTTTGTAAATCTATTTTCATTCAAATATATATTATTTTATTGGTATTTTGTTGATTTATATTGATACGAATTTACATTATTTCATATGTACTTTGTATATATATTTTTATACGCATTTACATTATTTAATATTTATTTTGAATATATAATTTTATACAAATTCATGGTATTTTATGTGTATTTGTATATATATTTTCATATAAATTTACATTATTTTATGTGTATTTTGTACATATATTTCATTACAAATTTACCTTATTTTATGTTTATTTTGTATGTGTATTTTGTACATTTAATGTATTTATGGGAATTTGCATTTATTTTCATACAAATTTACATTATTTTATTAATATTTTGTGTATTTATTTTGATACGATGTTACATTATTCTATTTGTTTTTTGTATATATTTTTTATATATTTACATTACTTAATGTGTATCTTGCATATATATTTTATATAAATTTATTATCTATTATCTATTTTCATAAATATTTTGATACAAATTTACTTTATTTCATGTATTTTGTATATATATATATATATATATATATATATATATATATATATATATATATATATATATATATATATATATATATATATATATATAAATATATATATATATATATATATATATATATAAC
Source organism: Eriocheir sinensis (assembly GCF_024679095.1). NCBI lineage: Eukaryota > Metazoa > Arthropoda > Malacostraca > Decapoda > Varunidae > Eriocheir > Eriocheir sinensis. Next base: position 140,299 of record NW_026111785.1, on the reverse strand, counting down.
AATTCAAATTTAGCTTATTGTCTTATGTATTTTGTATATATTTTCATATAAATTTAATTACTGTATATGTATTTTGTATTTATATTTTATAGAAATCTACGTTATTTTATGTGTATTCAAATATATTTTGAAACTAATTTACATTGTTTTATATGTACGATAAGGTAAATTTGTATTGAAATAGATATGCAAAATACATATAAAGCAATGTAAATTTGTTTCAAAATATATATACGAATACACATAAAATAACGTAGATTTCTATAAAAATATATATATATAAAAAATACACATAAAATTAAGTAAATACGTTTAAAAAATGTATACAAAATACACATAAAATAATGTAAATTCGTATCAAAATAAATAAACAATATACCAATAAAAAGATGTGTATTTGTATTAATATAAATATACAAAATACACGTAAAATAACGTAAATATATACATATACTATATACAACTACAAACAAAATATATACAAAAATACACAGAAGTAATTAAATTTGTATGAAAATATATACACACAAAATAAGCTAAATGTATTATGTATAGAAAATTTTATGTGTATTTTGTATCGAGTTAAATTTATATATACAAATAAAATAATTCTTTTATTGGTATTTTGTTTATTTATTTTGATGCAATTTACATTATTTTATGTGTATTTTGTATATCTATTTTTATACGTATTTACTTCATTTTATGTGTATTTTGTATATATATTTTATAGAAATTACGTTATTTTATGTGTATTTTGTATACATATTTTGAAACAAATTTACATTGCTTTATATTTATTTTGCATATTTATTTAAATTATTTTATGTTTTTTTTGTATAAATTTTATTATACGTATTTACTTAATTTTATTTGTATTTTGTATATATATTTTTATACAAATCTACGTTACTTATTTGTATTCGTATATATATTTTGAAACAAATTTACATTGTTTTATATGTATTTTGCATATCTCTTTCAATACAAATTTACCTTATTGTATGTGTATTTTGTATATTTATTTCAATACAAATTTAATTATAATGTGTATTTTGGTATATATATTTTTATAAGAAATGCGCTATTTTATAAGAATTTTGCATCTTTATTTTCATACAAATTTATATTATTTTATTAACATTCGTGTATTTATTTTGATACGATTTTACATTATTCTATTTGTTTTTGTATACTTTTTTATACATATTTATATTATTTTATGTGTATTTTGCATATATATTTTATACAAATTTATTATTTATGCATATCTATTTTGATACAAATACACATTCTTTTCATGATATTTTGTTTATTTATTTTGACAATTTACATTATTTGATATGTATTTTGCATATATATTTTCATACGTATTTAAATAACGCAAATTTCTATAAATATATTTACAAAATGTATATAAAGTAAATATTTAATACATATTCAAAATACACATAAAATAACCTAAATTTGTATCAAACTATATACAAAAATACACAAAAATATTTTAAATTTGTATGAAAATAAATATGCAAAATACACATAAAATTAGGTAAATTTGTATTGAAATACATACACAAAATACACATAAAATAAATTAAATTTGAATGAAAATATATAAACAAATACACTTAAAATAACGTATATTTGTAAAAAATATATGTACAAAACACAAATAGAATAATGTAAAATCGTATCAAAATAAATACACAGAATATTAATAAAATAATGTAAATTTGTATGAAAATAAAGAAGCAAAATACCCATAAAATAACGCATTTTTTTTTATAAAATATATATACCAAAATACACATCAAAATATTTAATTTGTATTAAAATAAATATACAAAATGCACATAAAATAAGGTAAATTTGTATTGAAATAGATATGCAAAATACATATAAAACAATGTAAATTTGTTTCAAAATATATATAGAAATAGATACAATAACGTATATTTCTATAAAAATGAATATACAAAATACACATAAAATTAAATAAATACGTATAAAAAAATGTATACAAAATACACATAAAATAATGTAAACTTGTATCAAAATAAATAAACAAAATACTAATAAAAGAATGTGGGTTTGTATAAATATAAATATACACATAAAATAACAAAATTTATATAAAACTATATACAAAATACACAGAAGTAATTAAATTTCTATTAAATATATAAAAACTACACACCAAATAAGCTAAATTTTAATTGAAATAGATATACAAAATAAATGAAATAATGTAAATTTGTATCAAAATATTTATACTAATACACATATAATAACGTAAATTTGTATGAACATATATAAAAAAAATACACAATAAATGATGTATATACGTATAAAAAATATGTACAATATACACATATAATCATGTTATTAGTATCAAAATAATTAAACAAAATACCATTAAAAGAATATAAATTTATATGAGTAAACGTATGTTGCATATTTTTCAATACAAATTTACCTTATTATATACGCATTTTGTATATTAATTTTAATACAAATTTAATTATTCTATGTGTATTTTTGTATCATTATTTTTATAAACATATGCTTTATTTTATGGGTATTTTGCATCTTTATTTTCATACAAATTTACATTATTTTATTGATATTCTGCTCATTCATTTTGATACGTATTTACATTATTCTATGTGTATTTGTATATATTTTCATACAAATTCACGTTATTTTATGTGTATTTGTTTATATATTTCGATACAAATTTACATTATTTTATGTATTTTGTATATACATTTCAATATAAATTTACCTTATTTTATGTGTATTTTGTATATCTTTTCATACAAATTCAATTATTTCTATGTATTTTGTATATATTTTTATACAAGTTTTAGTTATTTTATGTGTATTTTGTTTATTTATTTTCCTTCAAATATAAATTCTTTTATTGCAATTGTGTTCATTTATTTTGATACGAGTTTTCATTACTTTAGGTGTATTTTGTATAAATATTCTTTCTTTATAGGTATTTACATTATTTAATATTTATTATGTATTTTTATACAAATTTACTTTATTTTATGTGTATTTGTATATATATTTTGATACAAAGTAACAGTATTTTATGTGTATTTTGTATATATTTTAATACAAATTTACCTTATTTTATGTTTATTTTGTATGTGTATTTTGTATATTTATATTTATCCAAATACGTTCTTTTTATGGCTATTTTGTTTAATTATTTTAATACAAATTTACATTAATTTATTAATATTTTGTATACATTTTTGATACGTATTAACATTATTTTATGTGTATTTTGTATATATATTTTATACAAATTTACATTTTTTATTTGTATTCGTATATATATTTTGAAACAAATTTACGTTATTTTATATGTATTTTATATCTCTTTCATTCAAATCTACATTATTTTATGTGTATTTTGTATATTTATTTCAATGCAAATTTAAATATTTTATGTGTATTTTGGTATATATATTTTTATACAAATACGCTATTTTAATTTGCATCTTTATTTTCATATAAATTTACATTATTTTGTTAATATTCGGTGTATTTATTTTGATACGATGTTACATTATTCTATTTGTTTTTTGTATATACTTTTTTTTACATATTTACATTATTTAATGTGTGTCTTGCATATATATTTTATACAAATTTACACTTTTATGTGTATTTTGCATATTTTTTCACTACAAATTTACCGTATTGTATATGCATTTTGTATAATAATTTTAATACAAATTTAATTATTCTATGTGTATTTTTGTATATGTATTTTTATAAAAATATGCTTTATTTTATCGGTATTTTGCATCTGTATTTTCATACAAATTTACGTTATTTTATTGATATTCTGCTCAGTCATTTTGATACGATTTGACATTATTCTATGTGTATTTTGTATATATTTTTATTACAAATTTACGATATTTTATGTGTATTTGTTTATATATTTAGACACAAATTTACAATATTTTATGGCTATTTTGTATATATATTTTAAAAGAAATTTACCTAGTTTTATGTGTATTTTGAGTATCTATTTTCATACAAACTCAAATTACTTCTATGAATTTTTGTATATATTTCAATACAAATTTTAGTTATGTTATGTGTATTTTGTAAATCTATTTTCATTCAAATATATATTGTTTTATTGTTAGTTTGTTGATTTATATTGATACGAATTTACATTATTTTATATGTACTTTTTATATATATTTTTATACGCATGTACATTATTTAATATTTATTTTGAATATATAATTTTATACAATTTCATGGTATTTTATGTGTATTTGTATATGTATTTTCATATAAATTTACATTATTTTATGTGTATTTTGTACATATATTTCATTACAAATTTACCTTATTTTATGTTTATTTTGTATGTGTATTTAGTATCAAAATAAATAAACAAAATACAAAGAAAAGAATGTGTATTTGTATAAATATAAATATACAAAATACACATAAAATAACGTAAATTTATATAAAACTATATACAAAAATACACAGAAGTAATTAAATTTGTTTGAAAATATATACAAAATACACACAAAATAAGCTAAATTTGAATTGAAATATATATACAAAATACATGAAATTAAGTAAATTTGTATCAAAATATTTATACAAATACACATATAATAACGTAAATTTGTATGAAAATATATAAACAAAATACACATTAAATAATGTAAATACGTATAAAAAAATATGTACAAAATACACATATAATCATATAATTCGTATCAAAATAAATAAACAAAATACCAATAAAATAATATAAATTTGTATGAGTAAACGTGTATGTTGCATATTTTTTCAATACAAATTTATCTTATTATATACGCATTTTGTATATTAATTTTAATACAAATTTAATTATACATATAAACAATGTAAATTTGTTTCAAATTATATATACGAATACACATGAAATAAGGTATATTTCTATAAAAATATATATACAAAATACTCATAAAATTAAGTAAATAAAAAATGTATACAAAATACACATAAAATAATGTAAATTAGTATCAAAATAAATAAACAAAATACCAATAAAAGAATGTGTATTTGTATAAATATATATATATATATATATATATATATATATATATATATATATATATATATATATATATATAAATATATATATATATATACAAAATACACATTAAATAATCTGAATTTGCTTAAAACTATACAAAATACACATGAAATGATGTAAATACGTATAAAAATATATATACAAAATACACATTAAATAATGTAAATTCGCGTCAAAATAAATAAACAAAATATCAATAAAAGAATGTGTATTTGTATGAAAATAGATATGCAAAATACACATAAAATAACTAAATTTGTATCAAACTATATACAAAAATACACAAAAATATTTTAAATTTGTATGTAAATAAATATACAAAATACACATAAAATTAGGTAAATTTGTATTGAAATACATACACAAAATACACATAAAATAATGTAAATTTGAATGAAAATACATAAACAAATACACTTAAAATAACGTAAATTTGTATAAAAAAATATGTACAAAACACAAATAGAATAATGTAAAATCGTATCAAAATAAATACATAGAATATTAATAAAATAATGTAAATTTGTATGAAAATAAAGAAGCAAAATACCCATAAAATATCTCTTTTTTTTTATTTATAAAAATATATTTACCAAAATACACATCAAAAAATTTAATATGTATTAAAATAAATATGCAAAAAACACATACAATAAGGTAAATTTGTATTGAAATAGAAAGGCAAAATATGTATAAAACAATGTAAATTTTTTTAAAAATATATATACGAATACACATAAAATAACGTAGATTTCTATAGAATATATATACAAAATACACATAAAATGAAGTAAATATATATATCTATATCTATATCTATATATATATATATATATATATATATATATATATATATATATATATATATATACATATATATATATATATATATATATATATATATATATATATATATATATATATATATATATATATATATATATATGTATATATATATATATATATATATATATATATATATATATATATATATATATATATATATATATATATATAGATATATATATATATATATATATATATATATATATATATACAAAATACATCAAATAATTAAATTTGTATGAAAATAGATATACAAAATACACATAAAATAAGCTAAATTTGAACACATAAATAAAATACACATTAAATTATGTAAATACGTATAAAAAAAAATATGTACAAAATACACATATAAGCATGTAATTCGTATCAAAATAAATAAACAAAATACCAATAATGTAATATAAATTTGTATGAGAAAACATATACAAAATATATATAAAATAACGCTAATTTCTTTAAAAATATATGTACAAAAATGTACATCAAATAAAGTAAATTTGCTTCAAAATATATATACAAAACACATATTAAATAATGTAAATGCGTATAAAAAAATGTATAAAAAATACCTTTGAAATAATCTAAATTCGTATCGAATTAAATTAACAAAATACCAATAAAATAATGTAGTTTTGGATGAAAATGTATATAGAAAATACAAATAAAATAACCTAAATACAAATACAAATATACACATAAAATAATTTAAAATTGCATGAAATGAATATATGATACATATATAAAATAAGGTAAATTTGTAATAAAATATATGTAAAAATACACATAAAATAATTTAAATTTGTATGAAAATATGTATTCAAATACATATAAAATAACATGAATTTGAATAAAATTTGTATCAAAATATATGCGAGAGCACACAATAAAATAACGTAAATTTTTATGAAAATATATATCCAAAATACACATAAAATAATGTAAATACGTAGAAACATATATATACAAAATACACATAAAGTAATGGAAATTCGTATCAAAATAAATAAAAAAATTGCAATAATAGAATGTATATATGTAGGAAAATATATATACAAAATACAAATAAAGTAACTAAAATTTGTATAAAAATTTATACAAAAATATGCAAAAATAGTTTAAATTTGTTTGAAAATAGATAGGCAAAATACACATAAAATTAGGAAAATTTGGATTGAAATACATATAGAAAACACTCATAAAATAATCAAAATAAGTACACAGAATATCAATAAAATAATTTAAATTTGTATGAAAATAAAGATGCAAAATACCCATAAAATAAAGCATATTTTTTTTAAAATACATATACAAAAATACACTTAGAATAGTTAAATTTGTATTAAAATTAATATACAAAATGCATATACAATAAGGTAAATTTGTAATGAAAAAATATGCAAAATACACATAAAAGTGTAAATTTGTTTATATGAAAATATATATACAAATACACATAAAATACCTTGAATTTGTATAAAATTATATATTCAAAATAAATATTAAATAATGTAAATGCGTATAAAAATATATATACAGAGTACATATAAAATAATGTAAATTCGTATCATTATAAATCAACAAAATACCAATAAAATTATATATATTTTAATGAAAATAGATTTACAAAATACACATAACCTAACTAAAATTTGTATTGAAATATATGCAAAAATACATAAAAATAATTTGAGTTTGTATGAAAATAGATATTCAAAATACACAAAAAACTAGGTAAATTTCTTTTGAAATATATATACGAAATACCTATAAAATATTGTAAATTAGTGTCAAAATATAGAAACAAATACACATAAAATAACGTAAATTTGTATGAAAAAGATATACAAAATACTCATAGAATAATGGCAAATCGTATCAAAATGAATGAGCAGAATATCAATAAAATAACGTAAATTTGTATGAAAATAAAGATGCAAAATCCCCTTAAAATAAAGCATATTTTTATAAAAATACATATACAAAAATACACATAGAATAATTAATTTTGTATTAAAATTAATATACAAAATGCATATACAATAAAATTAAATTTGATTATATTGAATGAAATAAATATAGAAAATAAACAAAATAAGGTAATTTTGTAATAAAATATATGTAAGAATACACATAAAATAATATAAATTTGTATGAAAATATATATACAAATACACATAAAATAACATGAATTTGTATAAAATTTGTTTCAAAATATATACGAATACACACAATAAAATAACGTAATTTTTTATGAAAATGTATATATAAAATACACATCAAATAATTTGAATACGTAGAAAAATATATATACAAAATACACATAAAATAGTGTAAATTCGTAAAAAATTAAATACACAAAATTCCAATAAAAGAATGTATTTTGTGTATTTTTATAAAAAATATGCTTTATTTTATGGGTATTTTGCATCTTTATTTTCATACAAATTTACATTATTTTATTGATATTCTGTGTATTTATTTTGATATGATTTTACATTATTCTATGTGTATTTTGTATATATATTTTATAAAAAATGTATTTGTTTTCATTTCATACAAATCTACATTATTTTAAGTGTTTTTTGTACATGTATTTAAATACAAATTTAACTAGTTATATGTGTATTTTGTATATCTATTTTGTATGTATATTTTCATAGAAATTTACTCTATTTTATGAGTATTCGTATATATATTTTGATACAAATTTACATTATTAATGTGTATTTTGCATATATATTTCAATACAAATTTACTTTATTGTACGTGCATTTTGTATATTTATTTTAATACAAATTTAATTATTTTATATGTATTTTTGTATATATATTTTTATGCAAATATGCGTTATTATACGGATATTTTGCGTCTTTATTTTCATTCAAATTTACATTATTTTATTGATATTCTCTTTATTTATTTTGATACGATTTAACATTATTCCATGTGTTTTTTGTATATATATATATATATATATATATATATATATATATATATATATATTTAAATATATATACATATATATATATATATATATATATATATATATATATATATATATATATATATATATATATATATATATATATATATATATATATATATATATATATATATATATATATATATATATATATATATATATATATATATATATATATATATATATATATATATATATATATATATATATATATATATATATATATATATATATATATATATATATATATATATATATATATATATATATATATATTTTTCTACGTATTTAAATTATTTTATGTGTATTTTGTATATATATTTTCATAAAAAAAACTACGTTATTTTATTGTGTGTATAAATATATATTTTGATACAAATTTTGTAAATTTACATTGCTTTATATGTATTTTGCATATCTATTTCAATACAAATTTACCTTATTGTATGTGTTTTTTATATATTTATTTTAATACAAATCTAATTTTTTTATCTGTATTTTGGTATATTTATTTTTATAAATAAAAAAAATGCGTTGTTTTATTTAATATTCTGTGTATTTATTTTGATGCGATTTTACATTATTCTATTTGTGTTTTGAATATATTTTTTTATGCAAATTTACGTTATTTTAAGTGTATTTTGTATATGTATTTCCATACAAATTTACCTAATTTTATGTGTATTTTGTATATTATTTTCATACAAATTTAAAATATTTTTCTGTATTTTTGTATATAGTTTGATACAAATTTAGGTTATTTTATGTGTATTTTGTATATCTATTTTCATACAAATACACATTCTTTTATTGATATTTTGTTTATTTATTTTGACGCGAATTTTATGTTTGTTTTCATTTCATACAAATCTACATTATTATATATGTATTTTGTACATGTATTTAAATACAATTTTAACTAATTATATGTGTATTTTTTATATCTATTTTCATACAAATTGAAATTTATTTTTTTGTTTTTTTGTATATATTTTTATTCAAATTATCGTAATCTTATAAAAATATATATACCAAAATACACATAAAATATTTAAATTTGCATTGAAATAAATATACAAATACGTATAAGAAAATGTATACAAAATACAAATAAAATAATGTAAATTCGCATCAAAATAAATAAACAAAATACCAATAAAAGAATGTGTATTTGTATAAATATAAATATACAAAATACACATAAAATAACGTAAATTTGTATAAAACTATATACAAAAATACACAGAAGTAATTAAATTCGTATGAAAATAGATATACAAAATACAGATAAAATAAGCTAAATTTGAATTGAAATGTATATACAAAATACATAAAATAATGTAAATTTGTATCAAAATATTTATATAAATACATATAATAACGTAAATTTGTTTAAAAATATATAAACAAAATACAGATTAAGTAATGTAAATACGTATAAAAAATATATACAAAATACACAAATAATCATGTAATTCGTATCAAACTAAATAAACAAAATATCAATAAAATAATGTAAATTTGTATGAGAAAACATATACAAATACATATAAAAAAACGCTAATTTCTATAAAAATATATGTCCAAAAATGAACGTAAAATAAAGTAACTTTGGATAAAAATATATATACAAAACACACATTAAATAATGTAAATGCATACATAAAATAACCTAAATTTGTATAAAACTATATACAAAAATATTTACAGTATATGCATTTTGTATATTTATTTCAATACAAATTTAAATATTTTATGTGTATCTTGGTAAATATATTTTTATAAAAAATGCGATAATTTTGGGGAATTTTGCATCTTTATTTTCATACAAATTTACATTATTTTATTGATATTCTGTGTATTTATTTTGATACGATTTTACATTATTCTATTTGTTTTTTGTATATATTTTTTTATACACATTTACATTATTTAATGTGTATCCTGCATATATATTTCATACAAATTTACGTTATTTTAAGTGTATTTGTTTATATATTTTTATTAAAATTTACATTATTTGATGTGTATTTTGTATATGTATTTCAATACAAATTTACCTAATTTTATGTGTATTTTGTATATTTCTTTTCAAACAAATTTAAATTATTTTTGTGTATTTTGTATATAGTTTTATACAAATTTAGGTTATTTTATGTACGCATTTACATTATTTAGTGTGTGTTTTGTATATATATTTTTATGCACATTCTTTTATTGGTATTTTTTTTTATTTATTTTGATACTAATTTATATTATTTTATGTGTATTTTGTATACATTTTTTATACGTATTTACTTAATTTTATGTGTATTTTGTATATATATTTTTATAGAAATCTACCTTATTTCATGTGTATTCGTATATATATTTTGAAACAAATTTACATTGTTTATATGTATTTTGCATATCTATTTTTGTGTATTCTGTATTTATTTTTGTTATACATAGAATAATGTAAAATCGTATCAAAATAAGTACTCAGAATATCAATAAAATAATTTAAACTTGTATGAAAAAAAAGCAAAATACCCATAAGATAAAGCATATTTTTTTTTAAAAATACATATACAAAAATACACATAGAATAATTAAATTTGTATAAAAAATAATATACAAAATGTACACATAAAATAAGGTAAATTTGTATTGAAAAAAAAAAACGCAAAATACAAATAAAACAGTGTAAATTTGTTTCAAAATATATATACGAATACACATAAAATAAGGTAGATTTCTATCGAGATATATATACAAAATACACATGAAATTATGTAAATACGTATAAAAAAATATATATAAAATACATATTAAGTAATGTAAATTCGTGTCAAAATAAATAAACAAAATATCATGAAAAGAATGTGTATTTGTATGAAAATAAATAATAGATAATAAATTTGAATGAAATATATATGCAAGATTCAACTTAAATAATGTAAATATGTATAAAAAAAATAAAAAAAATAGAATAATGTAAAATCGTATCAAAATAAATACACCGAATATTAATAAAATAATGTAAATTTGTATGAAAATAAAGATGGAAAATTCCCATCAAATAGCGCATTTCTTATAAAAATATATATAGCAAAATACACATAAAATATTTAAATTTGTATTGAAATAAATATACAAAATGCACATACAATTAGGTAAACTTCTATTGAAAGAGATATGCAAAAATACATATAAAACAATGTAAATTTGTTTCAAAATATATATACGAATACACATAAAATAACGTAGATTTCTATAAAAAAAAATATATACAAAATACACATAAAATTAGGTAAATACGTATAAAAATATGTAAACAAAATACACATAAAATAATATAAATTCGAAACAAAATAAATAAAAAAAATACCAATAAAAGAATGTGTATTTGTTCTGTGTATTTTTGTATATAGTTTTATACAAATTTACGATATTTTTTGAGGATTTTGTATATTTATATTTATACAAATACACATACTTTCTTTCTTTACTGGTATTTTGTTTATTTAATTTGATACGATTTTTATGTGTATTTTGTATTCATTTTTTATACGTATTTACTTCATTTTATGTGTATTTTGAATATATTTTTATTGAAATCACCGTTATTTTATGTGTATTCGTATATATATTTTGAAACAAATTTACATTGTTTTATATGTATTTTGGATATCTATTTCAATACAAATTTACCTTACAGTATATGCATTTTTATATTTATTTTAATTCAAATTTTAATATTTTATGTGTATTTTGGTATATATATTTAAAAAAAATGCGTTATTTTATGGCTATTTTGCATCTTTATTTTCATACAAATTTACATTATTTAATTAATATTCTGTGTATTTATTTTCATACGATTTTACATTATTCTATTTGTGTTTTGTATATGTTTTTTTATACATATTTACATTATTTAATTAGTATTTTGTATATATATTTTATACAAATTTAGGTTATTTTAAGTGTATATGTTTATATATTTTCATTCAAATTTCCATTATTTTATGTGTATTTTGAATATATATTTCAATACAAATTTACCTAATTTTATGTGTATTTTGTATATTTATTTTCATACAAATTTAAATTATTTTTGTGTATTTTTATATATAGTTTTATACAAACTTAGGTTATTTTATGAGTATTTTGTATATCTATTTTCATACAAATACACATTCTTTTATTGATATTTTGTTTATTTATTTTGACGAGAATTTAAACTATTTAATGTGTATTTTGTATATATATTTTCATACGTATTTACATCATTTCATGTGTATTTTGTATATATATTTCTATAGAAGTCTACGTTATATTATGTGTATTCGTATATAGATTTTTAAACAAATTTACACTTATATGTGTATTTTGCATATTTTTTCAATACAAATTTACCTTATTGTATATTCATTTTGTATATTAATTTTAATACAAATTTAATTATTCTATGTGTATTTTTGTATATGTATTTTTATAAAAATATGCTTTATTTTATGGGTATTTTGCTTCTTTATTTTCATACAAATTTACGTTGTTTTATTGATATTCTGCTCATTCATTTTGATACGATTTGACATTATTCTATGTGTATTTTGTATATATTTTTCATACAAATTTACGTTATTTTATGTGTATTTGTTTATATATTTTGACACAAATTTACAATATTTTATGGGTATTTTGTATATATATATATATATATATATATATATATATATATATATATATATATATATATATATATATATATATATATATATATATATATATATATATATATATATATATATATATATATATATATATATATATATATATATATATATATATATTTATGTGTATTTTGAATATCTATTTTCATACAAACTCAAATTATATATATGTATTTTTGTATATATTTCAATACAAATTTTAGTTATGTTATGTGTATTTTGTAAATCTATTTTCACTCATATATATATTATTTTATTGGTATTTTGTTGATTTATATTGATACGAATTTACATTATTTTATATGTACTTTTTATATATATTTTTATACGCATTTACATTATTTAATATTTATTTTGAATATATAATTTTATACAAATTCATGGTATTTTATGTGTATTTGTATATATATTTCCATATAAATTTACATTATTTTATGTGTATTTTGTACATATATTTCATTACAAATTTACCTTATTTTATGTTTATTTTGTATGTGTATTTTGTACATTTATATTTATACACGTTTACTCACACAAATTTATATTATTTTATTAGTATTTTGTTGATTTATTTTGATACGAATTACATGATTATATGTGTATTTTGTACACATTTTTTTATACGTATTTTGTTTATATATTTTCATACATATTTACGTTATTATATACGTATTTGTATAAATATTTTGATACAAATTTACTTTATTTCATGTATTTTGTATATATATATATATATATATATATATATATATATATATATATATATATATATATATATATATATATATATATATATATATATATATATATATATATATATATATATATCAATTCAAATTTAGCTTATTTTGTGTGTATTTTGTATATATTTTCATACAAATTTAATTACTTCTGTGTATTTTTGTATTTATATTTTTATAGAAATCTACGTTATTTTATGTGTATTCGTACATATATTTTGAAACTAATTTACATTGTTTTATATGTACAATAAGGTAAATTTGTATTGAAATAGATATGCAAAATACATATAAAGCAATGTAAATTTGTTTCAAAATATGTATACGAATACACATAAAATAACGTAGATTTCTATAAAAATATATATACAAAATACACATAAAATGAAGTAAATACGTATAAAAAAATGTATACAAAATACACCTAAAATAATGTAAATTCGTATCAAAATAAATAAACAAATTACCAATAAAAGAATGTGTATTTGTATAAATATATATATACAAAATACACATAAAATAACGTAAATATATACATATACTATATGCAAACTACAAACAAACTATATACAAAAATACACAGAAGTAATTAAATTTGTATGAAAATATATACAAAATACACACAAAATAAGCTAAATTTACGTTATTTTATGTGTATTTTGTATATTTATATTTATACAAATACTCATTCTTTTATTGGTATTTTGTTTATTTATTTTGATACGAATTTACATTATTTTATGTGTATTTTGTATACATTTTTTATACGTATTTGCTTCATTTTATGTGTATTTTCTATATATATTTTTATAGAAATCTACGTTATTTTATGTGTATTCGTATACATATTTTGAAACAAATTTACATTGCTTTATATGTATTTTGCATATCTATTTACATTATTTTATATGTATTTTGTATACATTTTTTTATACGTATTTACTTAATTTTATGTGTATTTTGTATATATATTTTTATAGAAATCTACGTTTACTTATTTGTATTCGTATATATATTTTGAAACAAATTTACATTGTTTTATATGTATTTTTGCATATCTCTTTCAATACAAATTTACCTTATTGTATGTGCATTTTGTATATTTATTTCAATACAAATTTAAAAATATAATGTGTATTTTGGTATATATTTTTTTATAAGAAATGCGCTATTTTATAAGAATTTTGCATCTTTATTTTCATACAAATTTATATTATTTTATTAACATTCGGTGTATTTATTTTGATACGATTTTACATTATTCTATTTGTTTTTTGTATGTACTTTTTTATACATATTTATATTATTTTATGTGTATCTTGCATATATATTTTATACAAATTTATTATCTATTATCTATTTTCATACAAATACACATTCTTTTCATGATATTTTGTTTATTTATTTTGACGCGAATTTACATTATTTGATATGTATTTTGCATATATATTTTTATACGTATTTACATAATTTCATATGTATTTTGTATATAGTATATATTTAATACATATTCAAAATACACATAAAATAACCTAAATTTGTATCAAACTATATACAAAAATACATAAAAATATTTTAAATTTGTATGAAAATAAATATACAAAATACACATAAAATTAGGTAAATTTGCATTGAAATACATACACAAAATACACATAAAATAATGTAAATTTGAATGAAAATACATAAACAAATACACTTAAAATAATGTAAATTTTAAAAAAAAATATATATGTACAAAACACAAATAGAATAATGTAAAATCGTATCAAAATAAATACACAGAATATTAATAAAATAATGTAAATTTGTATGAAAATAAGGAAGCAAAATACCCACAAAATAACGCATTTTTTTATTTATAAAAATATATATACCAAAATGCACATCAAAAAATTTAATTTGTATTAAAATAAATATACAAAACACACATACAATAAGGTAAATTTGTATTGAAATAGATATGCAAAATACATATAAAACAATGTAAATTTGTTTCAAAATATATATACAAATACACATAAAATAACGCACATTTCTATAAAAATATATATACAAAATACACATAAAATGAAGTAAATTCGTATAAATAAATGTATTCAAAATACACGAAAAATAATGTAAACTCGTATCAAAGTAAATAAACAAAATACCAACAAAAGAATGTGTATTTGTATATATATACAAAATACACATAAAATAACGTAAATTTATATAAAACTATATACAAAAATACACAGAAGTAATTAAATTTGTATGAAAATATATACAAAATACACACAAAATAAGCTAAATTTGAATTGAAATATATATACAAAATACATGAAATAAAGTAAATTTGTATCAAAATATTTATACAAATACACATATAATAACGTAAATTTGTATGAAAATATATAAAAAAAATACACAATAAATGATGTATATACGTATAAAAAAATATGTACAAAATACACATATAATCATGTAATTCGTATCAAAATAAATAAACAAAATACCAAAAAAATAATATAAATTTGTATGAGTAAACGTGTATGTTGCATATTTTTTCAATACAAATTTACCTTATTATATACGCATTTTGTATATTAATTTTAATACAAATTTAATTATTCGATGTGTATTTTTGTATCTGTATTTTTATAAACATATGCTTTATTTTTTGGGTATTTTGCATCTTTATTTTCATACAAATTTACATTATTTTATTGATATTCTGCTCATTCATTTTGATACGTATTGACATTATTCTATTTGTATTTTGTATATATTTTTCATACAAATTTACGTTATTTTATGTGTATTTGTTTATATATTTTGACACAAATTTACAATATTTTATGGCTATTTTGTATATACATTTCAATATAAATTTACCTAGTTTTATGTGTATTTTGTATATCTTTTTTCATACAAACTCAAATTATTTCTATGTATTTTTGTATATATTTTAATACAAATTTTAGTTATGTTATGTATATTTTGTAAATTTATTTTCATTCAAATATATATTATTTTATTGGTGTTTTGTTGATTTATATTGATACGAATTTACATTATTTTATATGTACTCTGTATATATATTTTTATACGCTTTTACATTATTTAATATTTATTTTGAATATATATTTTTTTACAAATTCATGGTATTTTATGTGTATTTGTATATATATTTTCATATAAATTTACATTATTTTATGTGTATTTTGTACGTATATTTTATTACAAATCTACCTTATTTTATGTTTATTTTGTATGTGTATTTTGTATATTTATATTTATCCAAATACACATTCTTTTATTTGTATTTTGTTTAATTATTTTAATTCGAATTTACATTATTTTATGTGTATTTTGTATACATTTTTTTTATACGTATTAACTTTATTTTATGTGTATTTTGTATATATATCTTTATAGAAATCTACGTTTTTTTTATTTGTATTCGTATATATATTTTGAAACAAATTTACATTGTTTTATATGTATTTTTGCATATCTCTTTCAATACAAATCTACCTTATTGTATGTGCATTTTGTATATTTATTTCAATGCAAATTTAAATATTTTATGTGTATTTTGGTATATATATTTTTATAAGAAATGCGCTATTTTATGGGAATTTTGCATCTTTATTTTCATATAAATTTACATTATTTTGTTAATATTCGGTGTATTTATTTTGATACGATGTTACATTATTCTATTTGTTTTTTGTATATACTTTTTTTTACATATTTACATTATTTAATGTGTGTCTTGCATATATATTTTATACAAATTTATTATCTATTATCTATTTTCATGGAAATACACATTCTTTTCATGATATTTTGTTTATTTATTTTGGCACGAATTTACATTATTTGATATGTATTTTGTATATATATTTTTATACGCTTTTATATAATTTCATATGTATTTTGTATATATATTTCTATAGAAATCTACTTTGTTTTATGTGTATTCGTATATATATTTTGAAACAAATTTACATTGTTTTATATGTATTTTTGAATATCTCTTTCAATACAAATTTACCTTACTGTATATGCATTTTGTATACTTATTTCAATACAAATTTAAATATTTTATGTGTATTTTGGTAAATATATTTTTATAAAAAAAGCGATAATTTTTGGGAATTGTGCATCTTTATTTTCATACAAATTAACATTATTTTATTGATATTCTGTGTATTTATTTTGATACGATTTTACATTATTCTATTTGTTTTTTGTATATATTTTTTTATACACATTTACATTGTTTAATGTGTATCTTGCATATATATTTTATACAAATTTACGTTATTTTAAGTGTATTTGTTTATATATTTTCATTCATATTTACATTATTTGATGTGTATTTTGTATATGTATTTCAATACAAATTTACCTAATTTTATGTGTATTTTGTATATTTCTTTTCAAACAAATTTTAAATATTTTTGTGTATTTTTGTATATAGTTTTATACAAGTTTAGGTTATTTTATCTACGGATTTACATTATTTAGTGTGTGTTTTGTATATATTTTTATGAAAATTTACTTTATTTTATGTGCATTTTTGTACATATATTTTTATAGAAAATTGCGTTATTTGTATATGTTTTCTCATACAAATTTAAATTATTTTATTGCTATTTTGTTCATTTATTTTGATACGAATTACATGATTATATGTATATTTTGTACATATTTTTTATACGTATTTACATTACTTAATGTGTATTTTGTTTATATATTTTTAAACAAATCTACGTTATTATATGTATTTGTATAAATATTTTGATACAGATTTACATTATTTTATGTATTTTGTATGTACATTTCAATTCAAATTTAGCTTATTTTAGCTGTATTTTGTATATATATTTCCATACAAATTTAATTACTTCTGTGTATTTTTGTATATAGTTTTATACAAATTTATGATATTTTTTGTGTATTTTGTATATTTATAATTATACAAATACACATTCTTTTACTGGTGTTTTGTTTATTTATTTTGATACGATTTTTATGTGTATTTTGTATTAATTTTTTTATACGGATTTACTTCATTTTATATGTATTTTGTATATATTTTTATAGAAATCTACGTTATTTATATGTATTCGTATATATATTTTAAAACAAATTTACAATGTTTTATATGTATTTTTGAATATCTCTTTCAATACAAATTTACCTTACCATATATACCAAAATACACATAAAAAAATTAAATTTGTATTATAATAAATATATAAAAAACACATACAATAAGGTAAATTTGTATTGAAATAGATATGCAAAATACATATAAAACAATGTAAATTTGTTTCAAAATATATATACGAATACACATAAAATAACGTAGATTTCTATAAAAATATATATTCAAAATACACATAAAATGAAGTAAATACGTATAAAAAAATGTATACAAAATACACATAAAATAATGTAAATTCGCATCAAAATAAATATATAAAATACCAATAAAAGAATGTGTATTTGTATAAATATAAATATACAAAATACACTTAAAATAACGTAAATTTATACAAAACTATATACAAAAATACACAGAAGTATTTTAATTTGTATGAAAATAGATATGCAAAATAAGGCAAATTCGTTTCAAATTCAATAAAAAAAATTCAGATAAAAGAACGTATATTTGTAGAAAAAATAAATATTCAAAATATACATGAAATAACGAAAATTTGTAGTAAAATATAAAAAAAAAAAAAAATCTCAATTTGTATGAAAATAAATATACAAAATACACATGTATTTTGTATATCTATTTTCACACAAATTTAATTACTTTTGTGTATTTTGCATATAGTTTTATATAAATTTACGTTATTTTATTTGTATTATTCTATTTGTTTTTTGTATATATTGTTTTTTATACATATTTACATTATTTAATGTGTATCTTGCATATATATTTCATACAAATTTATTATCTATTATTTATTTTCATACAAATACACATTCTTTTCATGATATTTTGTTTATTTATTTTGACACGAATTTACATTAGTTAATATGTATTTTATATATATATATATATATATATATATATATATATATATATATATATATATATATATATATATATATATATATATATATATATATATATATATATATATATATTTTTTTTTTTATACGTATTTACATAATTTCATGTGTATTTTGTATATATATTTCTATAGAAATCTACGTTATTTTATGTGTATTCGTATATATATTTTGAAACAAATTTACATTGTTTTATTTGTATTTTGCGTTTTTTTTCAATACAAATTTACCTTATTGTATGTGTGCATTTTGTATAACAATTTTAATACAAATTTAATTATTCTATGTATATTTTTGTATATGTATTTAGAAAAAAAAATGCTTTATCTTATGGGTATTTTGCATCTTTGTTTTCATACAAATTTAAATTATTTTATTGATATTCTGTGTACTTATTTTGATACGATTTTACATTATTCTATGTATAACAAAAATAAATACAGAATACACAAAAAATAGATATGCAAAATACATATAAACAATGTAAATTTGTTTCAAAATATATATACGAATACACATGAAATAAGGTACATTTAAAAATATATATATATATATATATATATATATATATATATATATATATATATATATATATATATCTATATATATATATATACAAAATACACATAAAATTAAGTAAATACGTATAAAAAATGTATACAAAATACACATAAAATAATGTAAATTTATATCAAAATAAATAAAAAAATACCAATAAAAGAATGTGTATTTGTATAAATATATGTATACAAAATACACATTCAATAATATAAATTTGTTTAAAACAATATAAAATACACATGAAATGATGTAAATACGTATAAAAATATATATACAAAATACACATTAAATAATGTAAATTCGCGTCAAAATAAATAAACAAAATATCAATAAAAGAATGTGTATTTGTATGAAAATAGATATAAAAAATACTCATAAAATAACCTAAATTTGTATCAAACTATATACAAAAATACACAAAAATATTTTAAATTTGTATGAAAATAAATATACAAAATACACATAAAATTAGGTAAATTTGTATTGAAATACATACACAAAATACACATAAAATAATGTAAATTTGAATGAAAATACATAAACAAATACACTTAAAATAACGTAAATTTGTATAAAAAATATGTACAAAACACAAAAAGAATAATGTAAAATCGTATCAAAATAAATACACAGAATATTAATAAAATAATGTAAATTTTTATGACAATAAAGAAGCAAAATACCCATAAAATAACGCATTTTTTTTTTATAAAAATATATATACCAAAATACACATCAAAAAATTAAATTTGTATTAAAATAAACATAAAAAAAAACACATACAATAAGGTAAATTTGTATTGAAATAGATATGCAAAATACATATAGAGCAATGTAAATTTGTTTCAAAATATGTATCCGAATACTCATAAAATAACGTAGATTTCTATAAATATATATATACAAAATACACATAAAATGAAGTAAATACGTATAAAAAAATGTATACAAAATACACATAAAATAATGTAAAATCGTATCAAAATAAATAAACAAAATACCAATAAAAGAATGTGTATTTGTATAAATATAAATATACAAAAGACACATAAAATAACGTAAATTTATATAAAACTATATACAAAAATACACAGAATTAATTAAATTTGTATGAAAATATATGCAAAATACACACAAAATAAGCTAAATTTGAATTGAAATATATATACAAAATACATGAAGTAAAGTAAATTTGTATCAAAATATTTATTCAAATACACATATAATAACGTAAATTTGTTTGAAAATATATAAACAAAATACACATTAAATAATGTAAATACGTATAAAAAAAATGAGTACAAAATACACATATAATCATGTAATTCGTATCAAAATAAATAAACAAAATACCAATAAAATAATATAAATTTGTATGAGTAAACGTGTATGTTGCATATTTTTTCAATACAAATTTATCTTATTATATACACATTTTGTATATTAATTTTAATACAAATTTAATTATTCGATGTGTATTTTTGTATCTGAATTTTTATAAACATATGCTTTATTTTTTGGGTATTTTGCATCTTAATTTTCATACAAATTTACATTATTTTATTGATATTCTGCTCATTCATTTTGATACGAATTGACATTATTCTATGTGTATTTTGTATATATTTCTCATACAAATTTACGTTATTTTATGTGTATTTGTTTATATATTTTGACACAAATTTACAATATTTTATGGCTATTTTGTATATACATTTCAAAAGAAATTTACCTAGTTTTATATGTATTTTGTATATCTATTTTCAAACAAACTCAAATTATTTCTATGTATTTTTTGTATGAAAATAAAGAGGCAAAATACCCAAAAAATAACGCTTTTTTTTTATTTATAAAAATATATATACCAAAATACACATAAAAACTTAAATTTGAATTGAAATAAATATATAAAAAACACATACAATAAGGTACATTTGTATAGAAATAGATATGCAAACTACATATAAAACAATGTAAATTTGTTTCAAAATATATATATATATATATATATATATATATATATATATATATATATATATATATATATATATATATATATATATATATATATATATATATATATATATATATATATATATATATATATATATATATATATATATATATATACGAATACACATAAAATAACGTAGATTTCCATAAAAATATATATACAAAATACATATATTTTTATAGAAATTTGCGTTATTTGTAGATGTTTTCTCATACAAATTTACATTGTTTTATTGCTATTTTGTTTATTTTTTTTTATACGAATTACATGATTATATGTGTATTTTGTACATATTTTTTATGCGTATTTACATTACTTAATGAGTATTTTGTTTATATATTTTTAAACAAATCTACGTTATTATATGTATTTGTATAAATATTTTGATACAGATTTACATTATTTTAAGTATTTTGTATGTACATTTCAATTCAAATTTAGCTTATTTTAACTGTATTTTGTATATATATTTTCATACAAATTTTATTACTTCTGTGTATTTTTGTATATAGTTTTATACAAATTTACGATATTTTTTGTGTATTTTGTATATTTATAATTATACAAATACACATTCTCTTACTGGTATTTTGTTTATTTATTTTGATTCGATTTTTATGTGTATTTTGTATTAATTTTTTTATACGTATTTAACTCATTTTATATGTATTTTGTATATATATTTTTATAGAAATCTACGTTATTTTATGTGTATTCGTATATATATTTTGAAACAAATTTACATTGTTTTATATGTATTTTTGAATGTCTCTTTCAATACAAATTTACCTTAAAATATATACCATAATACACATCAAAAAATTTAATTTGTATTAAAATAAATATATAAAAAACACATACAATAAGGTAAATTTGTATTGAAATAAATATGCAAAATACATATAAAACAATGTAAATTTGTTTCAAAATATATATACGAAAACACATAAAATAACGTAGATTTCTATAAAAATATATATACAAAATACAAATAAAATGAAGTAAATACGTATAAAAAAATGTATACAAAATACATATAAAATAATGTAAATTCGCATCAGAATAAATATACAAAATACAAATAAAAGAATGTGTATTTGTATACATATAAATATACAAAATACACTTAAAATAACGTAAATTTATATAAAACTATATACAAAAATACACAGATGTATTTTAATTTGTATGAAAATAGATATGCAAAATAAGGTAAATTCGTTTCAAATTCAATAAACAAAATTCAGATAAAAGAACGTATATTTGTAGAAAAAATAAATATTCAAAATATACATAAAATAACGTAAATTTGTAGTAAAATATATAAAAAATAAACAAAAATAATTTCAATTTGTAGGAAAATAAATATACAAAATACACATGTATTTTGTATATCTATTTTCACACAAATTTAATTACTTTTGTGTATTTTGCATATAGTTTTATATAAATTTACGTTATTTTATTTGTATTATTATATTTGTTTTTTGTATATATTGTTTTTTATACATATTTACATTATTTAATGTGTATCCTGCATATATATTTCATACAAATGTATTATCTATTATTTATTTTCATACAAATACTCATTCTTTTCATGATATTTTGTTTATTTATTTTGACACGAATTTACATTACTTAATATGTATTATATATATATATATATATATATATATATATATATATATATATATATATATATATATATATATATATATATATATATATATATATATATATATATATATATATATATATATATATATATATATATATATATATATATATATATATATATATATATAGATATATATATATATTATAATTTCATGTGTATTTTGTATTTATATTTCTGTAGAAATCTACGTTATTTTATGTGTATTCGTATATATAATTTGAAAAAAATTTACACTGTTTTATTTGTATTTTGCGTTTTTTTTTTTCAATACAAATTTACCTTATTGTATGTGTGCATTTTGTATATTAATTTTAATACAAATTTAATTATTCTATGTATATTTTTGTATATGCATTTAAAAAAAAAAATGCTTTATCTTATGGGTATTTTGCATCTTTATTTTCATACAAATTTAAATTATTTATTGATATTCTGTGTACTTATTTTGATACGATTTTACATTATTCTATGTATAACAAAAATAAATACAGAATACACAAAAATAGATATGCAAAATACATATAAACAATGTAAATTTGTTTCAAAATATATATACGAATACACATGAAATAAGGTAGATTTAAAAAAATATATATATATACAAAATACACATAAAATTAAGTAAATACGTATAAAAAATGTATACAAAATACACATAAAATAATGTAAATTAATATCAAAATAAATAAACAAAATACCAATAAAAGAATGTGTATTTGTATAAATATATATATATATATATATATATATATATATATATATATATATATATATATATATATATATATATATATATATATATATATATATATATATATATATATATATATATATATATATATATATATATAGGATATATATATATATATATATATATATATATATATATATATATATATATATATATATATATATATATATATATATATATATATACAACACACATTAAATAATATAAATTTGTTTAAAACTATTCAAAATACACATGAAATGATGTAAATACATATAAAAATATATATACAAAATACACATTAAATAATGTCAATTCGCGTCAAAATAAATAAACAAAATTTCAATAAAAGAATGTGTTTTTGTATGAAAATAAATATACAAAATACACATAAAATTAGGTAAATTTGTATGGAAATACATATACAAAATACACATAAAATAATGTAAATTTGAATGAAAATACATAAACAAATACACTTAAAATAACGTAAATTTGTATAAAAAAAATATAATACCCATAAAATAACGCATTTTTTTAAAAATATATATACCAAAAGACACATAAAAAAATTAGATTTGTATTAAAATAAATATATAAAAAACACATACAATATGGTAAATTTGTATTGAAATAGACATGCAAAATACATATAAAGCAATGTAAATTTGTTTCAAAATATGTATACGAATACACATAAAATAACGTAGATTTCTATAAAAATATATATACAAAATACACATAAAATGAAGTAAATACGTATAAAAAAATGTATTCAAAATACACATAAAATAATGTAAATTCGTATCAAAATAAATAAACAAATACCAATAAAATAATATGTATTTATATAAATATAAATATACAAAATACACACAAAATAACGTAAATTTATATAAAACTATATACAAAAATTCAAAAGTAATTAAATTTGTATGAAAATATATACAAAATACGCACAAAATAAGCTAAGTTTGAATTAAAATATATATACAAAATACATGAAATAAAGTAAATTTGTATCAAAATATTTATACAAATACACATATAATAACGTAAATTTGTATGAAAATATATAAACAAAATACACATTAAATAATGTAAATACGTATAAAAAAAATGTGTACAAAATACACATATAATCATGTAATTCGTATCAAAATAAATAAACAAAATACCAATAAAATAATATAAATTTGTATGAGTAAACGTGCATGTTGCATATTTTTTCAATACAAATTTACCTTATTATATACGCATTTTGTATGTTAATTTTAATAGAAATTTAATTATTCGATGTGTATTTTTGTATCTGTATTTTTATAAACATATGCTTTATTTTTTGGGTATTTTGCATCTTTATTTTCATACAAATTTACATTATTTTATTGATATTCTGCTCATTCATTTTGATACGAATTGACATTATTCTATGTGTATTTTGTATATATTTTTCATACAAATTTACGTTATTTTATGTGTATTTGTTTATATATTTTGACACAAATTTACAATATTTTATGGCTATTTTGTATATACATTTCAAAAGAAATTTACCTAGTTTCATGTGTATTTTGTATATCTATTTTCATACAAACTCAAATTATTTCTATGTAGTTTTGTATATATTTTAATACAAATTTTAGTTATGTTATGTGTATTTTGTAAATTTATTTTCATTCAAATATATATTATTTTATTGGTTATTGGTTATTGGTGTCATATAAATCTACTTTATTTTATGTGTATTTGAATATATATTTTGAAACAAATTTACATTGTTTATATGTATTTTTGAATATCTCTTTCAATACAAATTTACCTTACTGTATTTGAATTTTGTATATTTATTTCAATTTAAATTTAAATATTTTATGAGTATTTTGGTATATATATTTTTATAAAAAATGCGATATTTTTGGGGAGTTTTGCATCTTTATTTTCATACAAATTTACATTATTTTATTGATATTCTGTGTATTTATTTTGATGTGATTTTACATTATTCTATTTGTTTTTTGTATATATTTTTTATACACATTTACTTTATTTAATGTGTATCTTGCATATATATTTTATACAAATTTACGTTATTTTAAGTGTGTTTGTTTATATATAGTTTATATATAGTTTATATATTTTATGTGTATTTTGGTATATATATTTTTTATAAGAAATGCCCTATTTGATGGGAATTTTGCATCTTTATTTTCATAAAAAAAATTACATTATTTTATTAATATTCGGTGTATTTATTTTGATACGATTTCACATTATTCTATTTGTTTTTTGTATATATATTTTTTTATACATATTTACATTATTTAATGTGTATCTTGCATATATATTTTATACAAATTTATCATCTATTATTTATTTTCATACAAATACACATTCTTTTCATGATATTTTGTTCATTTATTTTGACACGAATTTACATTACTTAATATGTATTTTGTATATATATTTTTATACGTCTTTACATAATTTCATGTGTATTTTGTATTTATATTTCTATAGAAATCTACTTTATTTTATGTTATTCGTATATATATTTTGAAACAAATTTACATTGTTTTATATGTATTTTTGAATATCTCTTTCAATACAAATTTACCTTACTGTATATGCATTTTGTATATTTATTTCAATACAAATTTAAATATTTTATGTGTTTTTTGGTATATATATTTTTAGAAAAAAATGCTCTATTTTATGGGAATTTTGCATCTTTCTTTTCATACAAATTTACATTATTTTGTTGATATTCTCTGTATTTATTTTGATACGATATATATATATATATATATATATATATATATATATATATATATATATATATATATATATATATATATATATATATATATATACAAATTTAGGTTATTTTATGTACGCATTTACATTATTTATTGTGTGTTTTGTATATATATTTTTATGCAAATTTACTTTATTTTATGTGCATTTTTGTAAGTTTGTATTGAAATAGATATGCAAAATACATATAAAACAATGTAAATTTGTTTCAAAATATATATATGAATACACATAAAATAACGTAGATTTCTATGAAAATATATACAAAATACACATAAAAGGAAATAAACACGTATAAAAAAAAAGAATACAAAAAACACATAAAATAATGTAAAGTCGTATCAAAATAAATAAACAAAATACCAATAAAAGAATGTGTATTTGTATAAATATAAATATACAAAATACACATTAAATATCGTAAATTTGTATAAAACTATATATAAAAATACACAGAAGTAATTAAATTTGTAGGAAAATTGATATATAAAATACAGCTAAATTAAACTAAATTTGAACTCAAATATATATACAAAATACATAAAATAATGTAAATTTATATGAAAATATTTATACAAATACATATAATAACGTAGATTTGTTTAAAAATATATAAACAAAATACACATTAAGTAATGTAAATACGTACAAAAAATATGTACAAAATACACATATAATCATGTAATTCGTATCAAAATAAATAAACAAAATAACAATAAAATAATGTACATTTGTATGAGAAAACATATACAAATAACGCAAATTTCTATAAAAAATATATGTACAAAAATGCACATAATATTAAGTAAATTTGCATAAAAATATATATACAAAACACACATTAAATAATGTAAATGAGTACATAAAATAACTTAAATTTGTATAAAACTATATACAAAAATACACAAAAATAATTAAAATTTGTATGAAAAGAAATATACAAAATACACGTAAAATTAGGTAAATTTGTATTGAAATACATATAAAAAAAAAACATCAAATAATGTAAATTTTAATGAAAATATATAAACAAACACACTTAAAATAACGTAAATTTGTATAAGATATATATAAAAGAAACACATAGGCGGTGGCCGAAGTGATAGCGTACTGGACCCACATTCGCCGCGTGATGGACGTCGCGGGTTCGAATCCTCACGCTACCACTCGGATTTTTCAGTCACCGCCGAGTGGCTTAAACCTACCCACATGCTGTCCTGAAGACGACCCATCAACCCCGACTCTAGAGGAAGCCGTCCAAGCGAATCAAGAACGAGTTCCGGGTGGCAGCATGAGCCAATGCAAGATGGCGCCACTATAAACACTCGCCTGCGCCAGAACGGGCTGGGCAGACCATCAGGCCCCACCTGGAAGAAGCCTTGGGCCGACCATCAGGCCCCACCGGGAAGATGCCTACCGGCGCAATAGGCAACAACGTAAAAAAAAAAAAAATAATAATAATAATAATAATAATAAATAAATAAATAATGTAAATGTGTATAAAAAAATATATACAAAAAACAAATAGAATAATGTAAAATCGTATCAAAATAAATACACAGAATATCAATAAAATAATGTAAATTTTTATGAAAATAAAGATGCAAAATTCCCAAAAAATATCGCATTTTTTTAAAAAATATATATACCAAAATACATATAAAATATTTAAATTTGTATTGAAATAAATATACAAAATGCATATACAGTAAGGTAAATTTGTATTGAAAAAGATATTCAAAAATACATATAAAGCAAAGTAAATTTGTTTCAAAATATATATACGAATACACATAAAATAAAGTAGATTTCTATAGAAATATATATACAAAATACATATGAAAAGAATGTGTATTTGTATGAAAATAGATAATAGATAATAAATTTGTATAAAATATATATGCAAGATACACATTAAATAATGTAAATATGTATAAAAAAAGTATATACAAAAAACAAATAGAATAATGTAAAATCGTATCATAATAAATACACCGAATATTAATAAAATAATGTAAATTTGTATGAAAGTAAAGATGCAAAATTCCCATAAAATAGCGCATTTCTTATAAAAAAAAAAAAAATATATAAATATATATATAAAAATAAATAAATATATATATATATATATATATATATATATATATATATATATATATATATATATATATATATATATATATATATATATATATATATATATATATACCAAAATACACATAAAATATTTAAATTTGTATTAAAATAAATATACTAAATGCACATACAATAAGGTAAATTTGTATTGAAATAGATATGCAAAAAACATATAAAACAATGAAAATTTGTTTCAAAATATATATACGAATACACATAAAATAACGTAGATTTCTATAAAAATACATATACAAAATACACATAAAATTAAGTAAATACGTATAAAAAATGTATACAAAATACACATTAAATAATGTAAACAAAATACCAATAAAAGAATGTGTATTTGTATAAATATAAATATACAAAATGCACATAAAATAACGGAAATTTATATAAAACTATATACAAAAATACCCAGAAGTAATTAAATTTGTATGAAAATAGATATACAAAATACACACAAAATAAGCTAAATTTGAGTTGAAATATATATACAAAATACATAAAATAAAGTAAATTTGTATCGAAATATTTTTAACAAATACTCATATAATAACGTAAATTTGTATAAAAATATATAAACAAAATACCCATTAAGTAATGTAAATACGTATAAAAAAATATGTACAAAATACACATATAATCATGTAATTCGTATCAAAATAAAAAAACAAAAAACAATAAAATAATGTAAATTTGTATGAGAAAACATACAAAATACACATAAAATAACGCAAATTTCTATAAAATATATGTACAAAAATGAATATAAAATTAATTTGCATAAAAAAATATATACAAAACACACATTAGATAATGTAAATGACAATAAAAATATGTATACAAAATACCTATGAAATAATCTAAACTCGTATCTAGTTAAATTAAGAAAATACCAATAAAATAATATAGTTTTGGATGAAAATATATCTATAGAAAACACAAAAAAATAACCTAAATACAAATACAAATATACACATTAAATAATTTAAAATTGAATAAAATAAATATACAAAATAAACATAAAATAAGGTAAATTTGTAATGAAATATATGTAAAAATTCACATAAAATAATTTAAATTTGTATGAAAATTTATATACAAACACACATAAAACAACATGAATTTGTATCAAATTTGTATCAAAATATATACGAATACACACAATAAAATAACGTAGTTTTTTTTATGAAAATGTATATATAAAATACACATAAAATAATTTAAATACCTAGAAAAATATATATACAAAATACACATAAAATAACTAAAATTTGGATAAAAATATATACCAAAACACACAAAAATAATTTAAATTTACATTATTTTATTGATATTTTGTTTATTTAGTTTGATACGAATTACATGATTATATGTGTATTTTGTACATATTTTTTATACGTATTTACATTACTTAATGTGTACTTTGTTTATATATTTTTAAACAAATTTACGTTATTATATGTATTTTTATAAATATTTTGATACAAATTTACATTATATTATGTATTTTGTATATACATTTCAATTCAAATTTAGTTATTTTATCTGTATTTTGTATATCTATTTTCATACGAATTTAATTACTTCTGTGTATTTTTGTATATAGTTTTATACAAATTTACGTTATTTTATGTGTATTTTGTATATTTATATTTATACAAATACACATTCTTTTATTGGTATTTTGTTTATTTATTTTTATACGAATTTACATTATTTTATGTGTATTTTGTATACATTTTCTTATACTTATTTACTTCATTTTATGTGTATTTTGTATATATATGTTTATACAAATCTACGTTAATTTTTGTGTATTCGTATATATATTTTGAAACAAATTTACATTGTTTTATATATATTTTGCATATGTATTTCAATACAGATTTACCTTATGTATGTGCATTTTGTATATTTATTTTAATACAAATTAATTTTTTAATGTGTATTTTGGTATATATATTTTTATAAGAAATGCGTTATTTAATGGGTATTTTGCATCTTTATTTTCATACAAATTTACATTGTTTTATTAATATTCTGTGTATTTATTTTGATACGATTTTACATTATTCTATTTGTGTTTTGTATATATATTTTTTATACATATGTACATTATTTAATGTGTATTTTGTATATTTTAAAACAAATTTACGTTATTTTATGCGCATCTGTTAAAATATTTTGATACAAATTTACATTATTTTATGTACTTTCTATATTATTTCAATACATATTTAGTTTATTTTATGTATATTTTGTATATCTATTTTCATTCGTATCAAAATAAATAAACAAAATAGCAATAAAATAATGTAAATTTGTATGAGAAAACATATACAAATACACATAAATTAACGCAAATTTCTATAAAAATATATGTACAAAAATGCACATAAAATAAAGTAAATTTGCATAAAAATATATACAAAACCCACACTAAATAATGTAAATGCGTACATAAAATAACCTAAATTTGTATAAAACTATATACAAAAATACACAAAAATAATTTAATTTTTTTGAAAAGAAATATACAAAATACACATAAAATTAGGTAAATTTGTATTGAAATACATATACAAAATACACATCAAATAATGTAAATTTGAATGAAAATATATAAACAAATACACTTAAAATAACGTAAATTTGTATAAAATATATATGCAAGATACACATTAAATAATGTAAATGTGTATAAAAAAATATATACAAAAAACAAATAGAATAATGTAAAATCGTATCAAAATAAATACACAGAATATCAATAAAATAATGTAAATTTGTATGAAAGTTAAGATGCAAAATTCCGAAAAATTATCGCATTTTATATAAAAATATATTTACCAAAATACACATAAAATATTTAAATTTGTATTGAAATAAATATACAAAATGCATATACAGTAAGGTAAATTTGTATTGAAAGAGATATTCAAAAATACATATAAAACAATGTAAATTTGTTTCAAAATATATATACGAATACACATAAAATAAAGAATTTTTCTATAGAAATATGTATACAAAATACATATGAAATTATGTAAATACGTATAAAAATATATATATACAAAATACATATCAAATAATGTAAATTCGTGTCAAAATAAATAAACAAAATATCATGAAAAGAATGTGTATTTGTATGAAAATAGATAATAGATAATAAATTTGTATAAAATGTATATGCAAGATACATATTAAATAATGTAAATATGTATAAAAAAGTATATACAAAAAACAAATAGAATAATGTAACATCGTATCAAAATAAATACACAGAATATCAATAAAATAATGTAAATTTGTATGAAAATAAAGATGAAAAATTCCCAAAAAATATCGCATTTTTTATAAAAAATATATATACCAAAAAACACATAAAATATTTAAATTTGTATTGAAATAAATATACAAAATGCATATACAGTAAGGTAAATTTGTATTGAAAGAGATATTCAAAAATACATTATTCTATTTGTGTTTTGTATATATTTTTTTTATACATATGTACATTATTTAATGTGTATTTTGTATATTTTAAAACAAATTTACGTTATTTTATGCGCATCTGTTAAAATATTTTGATACAAATTTACATTATTTTATGTATTTTGTATATTATTTCAATACATATTTAGTTTATTTTATGTATATTTTGTATATCTATTTTCATTCGTATCAAAATAAATAAACAAAATAGCAATAAAATAATGTAAATTTGTATGAGAAAACATATACAAATACACATAAATTAACGCAAATTTCTATAAAAATATATGTACAAAAATGCACATAAAATAAAGTAAATTTGCATAAAAATATATACAAAACCCACACTAAATAATGTAAATGCGTACATAAAATAACCTAAATTTGTATAAAACTATATACAAAAATACACAAAAATAATTAAAATTTTTTGAAAAGAAATATACAAAATACACATAAAATTAGGTAAATTTGTATTGAAAAACATATACAAAATAAACATCAAATAATGTAACTTTGAATGAAAATATATAAACAAATACACTTAAAATAACGTAAATTTGTATAAAATATATTTGCAAGATACACATTAAATAATGTAAATGTGTATAAAAAAATATATACAAAAAACAAATAGAATAATGTAAAATCGTATCAAAATAAATACACAGAATATCAATAAAATAATGTAAATTTGTATGAAAGTTAAGATGCAAAATTCCCAAAAATTATCGCATTTTATATAAAAATATATTTACCAAAATACACATAAAATATTTAAATTTGTATTGAAATAAATATACAAAATGCATATACAGTAAGGTAAATTTGTATTGAAAGAGATATTCAAAAATACATATAAAACAATGTAAATTTCTTTCAAAATATATATACGAATACACATAAAATAAAGTAGATTTCTATAGAAATATGTATACAAAATACATATGAAACTATGTAAATACGTATAAAAATATATATACAAAATACATATCAAATAATGTAAACTCGTGTCAAAATAAATAAACAAAATATCATGAAAAGAATGTGTATTTGTATCAAAATAGATAATAGATAATAAATTTGTATAAAATTTATATGCAAGGTACATATTAAATAATGTAAATATGTATAAAAAAGTATATACAAAAAACAAATAGAATAATGTAACATCGTATCAAAATAAATACACAAAATATCAATAAAATAATGTAAATTTGTATGAAAATAAAGATACAAAATTCCCAAAAAATATCGCATTTTTTATAAAAAATATATATACCAAAATACACATAAAATATTTAAATTTGTATTGAAATAAATATACAAAATGCATATACAGTAAGGTAAATTTGTATTGGAAGAGATATTCAAAAATACATATAAAATAATGTAAATTTGTATCAAAATAGATACGAATACACACAATAAAATAACGTAAATTTTTATGAAAATATATAAACAAAATACACATAAAATAATGTAAATACGTAGAAAAATATATATACAAAATACACATAAAATAATGTAAATTCGTATCAAAATAAATAAACAAAATTCCAATAAAAGAATGTATATTTGTAGGAATATATATATATATATATATATATATATATATATATATATATATATATATATATATATATATATATATATATATATATATATATATATATATATATATATATATATATATATATATATATATATATATATATATATATAGTATCTGTATACAAAATACACATGAAATAATCTAAATTCGTATCGAAAAAAATGAACAAAATACCGATAAAATAATGTAATTTTGAATGTAAATATATATAGAAAATTCACATAAAATAACGTAAATACAAATAAATATATACACATAAAATGATTTGATTTTGAATGAAAATAGATATAAAAATAAACAGAAAATAAGGCAAATTTGTAAAGAAATATATTTAAAAAATACACATAAAATAATGTAGATTTGTTTAAATATATATATACGAATACACATAAAATAACGTAGATTTCTATAGAAATATATATACAAAATACACATGAAATGATGTAAATACGTATAAAAATATATATACAAAATACACATTAAATAATGTAAATTCCTGTCAAAATAAATAAGGAAAATATCAATAAAAGAATGTGTATTTGTATGAAAATACATATACAAAATACACATAAAATAACGTAAATTTGTATAAAACTATATATAAAAATACACAAAAATAAATTAAATTGAAATGAAAATAAATATACATATTACACATAAAATTAGGTAAATTTGTATAGAAATACATATACAAAATACACATAAAATAATGTAAATTTCAATGAAAATATATAAACAAATACACTTAAATTATTGTAAATTTGTATAAAATATATATACAGAATACTCATTAAATAATGTAAATATGTATAAAATATATATATACAAAACACAAATAGAATAATGTAAAATCGTATCATAATAAATACACAGAATGTAAATGAAATAATGTAAATTTGTATGAAAATAAAGATGCAAGATACCCATTAAATAACGCATTTTTTATAAATATACAAAATACACATGAAAGGATGTAAATACGTATAAAGATATATATATATATATATATATATATATATATATATATATATATATATATATATATATATATATATATATATATATATATATATATATATATATATATATATATATATATATATATATATATATATATATATATATATATATATATATATATATATATATATATATATATATATATATATATATATATACAAAATACGCATTAAATAATGTAAATTCGGGTCAAAATAAATAAAGAAAATATCAATAAAAGAATGTGCATTTGTATGAAAATAAATATACAAAATACACATAAGATAACATAAATTTGCATAAAACTATATACAAAAATACACAAAAATAATTTAAATTTGTATGAAAATAAATATACAAAATACACATAAAATTAGGTAGATTTGTATTGAAATACATATACAAAATACACATAAAATAATGTATATATGAATGAAAATACATAAACAAATACACATAAAATAACGTAAATTTGTATAAAAAAATATATACAAAACACAAATAGAATAATGTAAAATCGTATCAAAATAAATACACAGAATATTAATGAAATAATGTATATTTGTATGAAAATAAAGATGCAAAATACCCATAAAATAACGCATTTTTTTATAAATATATACAAAAATAAACATAAAAAAAATAATTTCTATTAAAATAAATATACAAAATACACATACAATAAGGTAAATCTGTATTGAAATAGATATGCAAAATACATATAAAACAATGTAAATTTGTTTCAAAATATATATACGAATACACATAAAATAACATAGATTTGTATAAAAATATATATACAAAATACACATAAAATGAAGTAAATAAGTATAAAAAAATGTATACAAAATACACATAAAATAATGTAAATTCGTATCAAAATAAATAAACAAAATACCAATAAAAGAATGTATTTTTGTATAAATATAAATATACAAAATACACATAAAATAACGTAAATTTGTATAAAACTATATACAAAAATACACAGAAGTAATTAAAATCGTATGAAAATAGATATACAAAATACAGATAAAATAAGCTAAATTTGAATTGAAATGTATATACAAAATACATGAAATAAAGTAAATTTGTATCAAAATATTTATACAAATACACATATAATAAGGTAAATTTGTATGAAAATATATAAACAAAATACACATTAAATAATGTAAATACGTGTAAAAAAATATGTACAACATATAAATATAATCATGTAATTCGTATCAAAATAAATAAACAAAATACCAATAAAATAATATAAATTGTATGAGTAAACGTGTATGTTGTATATTTTTTCAATACAAATTTACCTTATTATATACGTATTTTGTATATTAATTTTAATACAAATTTAAATTTCAATGTGTATTTTTGTATCAGTATTTTTATAAACATATGCTTTATTTTATGGGTATTTTGCATCTTTATTTTCATACAAATTTACATTATTTCATTGATATTCTGCTCATTCATTTTGATACGAATTGACATTCTTCTATGAGTATTTTGTATATATTTTTCATACAAATTTAAGTTATTTTATGTGTATTTGTTTATATATTTTGACACAAATTTACAATATTTTATGGTTATTTTGTATATACATTTCAAAAGAAATTTACCTAGTTTTATGTGTATTTTGTATACTATTTTCATACAAACTCAAATTATTTCTATGTATTTTTGTATATATTTTAATACAAATTTTAGTTATGTTATTTGTATTTTGTAAATTTATTTTCATTTAAATATATATCATTTTATTGGTGTTTTGTTGATTTATATTGATACGAATTTACATTATTTTATATGTACTTTGTATATATATTTTATATGCATTTACATTATTTAATATTTATTTGGAATATATATATAGATATGCAAAAATACATATAAAACAATGTAAATTTGTTTCATAATATATATACGAATACACATAAATTAACGTAGATTTCTATAAAAATATATATACAAAATACACATAAAATTAAGTAAATACGTATAAAAAAATGTAAACAAAATACACCTAAAATAATGTAAATTCGAATCAAAATAAATAAACAAAATACCAATAAAAGAATGTGTATTTGTATAAATATAAATGTACAAAATACACATAAAAAATAAACATAAAATAAGGTAAATTTGTAATGAAATATATGTACAAAATACACATAAAATAATGTAAATTTATATGAAAATATATATACAAATACACATAAAATACCATGAATTTGTATAAAATTATATATTCAAAATAAATATTAAATAATGTAAATGCGTATAAAAATATGTATATACAAAGTACATATAAAATAATACAAATTTAATTATTCTATGTGTATTTTTGTATATGTATTTTCATAAAAAAAATGCTTTATTTTATGGGTATTTTGCATCTTTATTTTCATACAAATTTACATTATTTTATTGATATTCTGTGTATTTATTTTGATACGATTTTACATTATTCTATGTATATTTTGTATATATATTTCATACAAATGAACGTTAATTTATGTGAATTTGTTTTAATTTCATACAAATTTAAATTATTTTATGTGTATTTTGTACATGTATTTAAATGCAAATTTAACTAATTATATGTGTATTATGTATATCTATTTTCATACAAATCGAAATTATTTTTTTTCATTTTACTATATATTTTCATTCAAATTTTCGTAATTTTATGTGTATTTTGTATATTTATTTTCCTACAAATATACGTTCTTTTATCGGAATTTGGTTTATGTATTTTGATACGAATTTTCATTATTTTAGGTGTATTTGATATATATATATATATATATATATATATATATATATATATATATATATATATATATATATATATATATATATATATATATATATATATATATATATATATATATATATACGTATAAAAATATGTATACAAAATACATATCTAGGTAAATTCGTGTCAAAATAAATAAACAAAATATCATGAAAAGAATGTGTATTTGTATGAAAATAAAAAATAGATAGTAAATTTGTATGAAATGTATATGCAAGATACACATTAAATAATGTAAATATGTATAAAAAAAATATATACAAAAAAACAAATAGAATAATGTGAAATCGTATCAAAATAAATACACCGAATATTAATAAAATAATGTAAATTTGTGTGAAAATAAAGATGCAAAATTTGCATCAAATAGCGAATTTCTTAAAAAAATATATATACCAAAATACACATAAAATATTTAAATTTGCATTGAAATAAATATACAAAATGCACATACAATAAGGTAAACGTGTATTGAAAGAGAGATGCAAAAATACATATAAAACAATGTAAATTTGTTTCAAAATATATATACGAATACACATAAAATAACGTAGATTTCTATAAAAATATATATACAAAATACACATAAAATTAAGTAAATACGTATAAAAATAGATATACAAAATACACATAGAATAACGTAAAATTGTTTCAAAAAAAAAAAACAGAATATAAATAAAATAATGTAAATTTGTATGAAAATAAAAATGCAAAATACCCATAAAATAAAGCATATTTTTATAAAAATACATATACAAAAATACACAAAGCATAATTAAATTTGTATTAAAATTAATATACAAAATGCATATACAATGAGGTAAGTTTGTATTGAAAAAATAAGCAAAATACACATAAAACCGTGTAAATTTATATCAAAATCTATATACGAATACTCATAAATCAACGTAGATTTCTATAGAAATATATATACAAAATACACATCAAATGATGTAAACACGCATAAAAATATATATATAAAATACACATTAAATAATGTAAATTCGTGTCAAAATAAATAAACAAAATATCAATAAAAGAATGTGTATTTCTATGAAAATAGATATACAATATACACATAAAATCACCTAAATTTGTGTATAACTATATACAAAAATACACAAAAATAATTTTAATTTGTATGAAAATAAATATACAAAATACACATAAAATTAGGTAAATTTGTATTGAAATACATTTACAAAATACACATAAAATAATGTAAATTTGAATGAAAATATATAAACAAATACACTTAAAATAACGTAAATTTGTATAAAATATATATAAAAAATACACATTAAATAATGTAAATATGTATAAAAAAATATATACAAAACACAAATAGAATAATATAAAATAGTATCAAAATAAATACACAGAATATTAATAAAATAATGTAAATTTGTATGAAAATTAAGATGCAAAATACCCATAAAATAAATCATTTTTTATAAAAATATTTATACCAAGACACACATAAAATATTTGAATTTGTATTAAAATAAATATACAAAATGCACATACAATAAGGTAAATTTGTATTGAAATAGATATGCAAAAAACATATAAAACCATGTAAATTTTTTTAAAAATATATATACGAATACACATAAAATAACGTAGATTTCTATGAAAATAAATATACAAAATACACATAAAGTGAAGTAAATACGTATAAAAAAATAAATAAACAAAATACTAATAAAAGAATGTGTATTGTATAAATATAAATATACAAAATACAACTAAAATAACGTAAATTTATATAAAACTATATGCAAAAATACACAAAAGTAATTAAATTTGTGTGAAAATATATATACAAAATACATGTGTATTTTGTATATTTATTTTCATACAAATTGAAATTATTTTTGTTTATTTTTTTATATATTTTCATACAAATTTTCGTTATTTTATGTGTATTTTGTATATTTATTTTTTCTACAAATATACGTTCATTTATCTGAATTTTGTTTATTAAATTGAAACGAATTTACCCTATTTTGTATATCTATTTTCATACAAATTAAAATACTTCTGTGTATTTTTGTATATAGTTTTATATAAATTTACGTTATTTTATGTGTATTTTGTATATTTATATTTACAAATACACATTTTTATTGGTATTTTGTATATTTATTTTGATACAATTTACATTATTTTATGTGTATTTTGTATACATTTTTATACGTATTTACTTCATTTATGTGTATTTTGTATATATATTTATAGAAATCTACGTTATTTTATGTGTTTCATATATATTTTGAAACAAATTTACATTGTTTTATATGTATTTTGCATATCTATTTCAATACAAATTTACCTTATTGTATGTGTTTTTATATATTTATTTTAATTCAAATTTAATTTTTTTATGTGTATTTTGGTATATATATTTTTATAAATAAAAAAAATGCGTTATTTTATGGGTATTTTGCCTC
This sequence comes from Eriocheir sinensis, assembly GCF_024679095.1. Taxonomy (NCBI): domain Eukaryota; kingdom Metazoa; phylum Arthropoda; class Malacostraca; order Decapoda; family Varunidae; genus Eriocheir; species Eriocheir sinensis. The sequence goes on along the minus strand of NW_026111785.1, from coordinate 98,460 downwards.
TTTATTTTCATACAAATTTACATTATTTTATTAATATTCAAAATACACATAAAATGAAGTAAATACATTTAAAAAAATGAATACAAAATATACATAAAAATCGTATCAAAATAAATAAACAAAATACCAGTAAAAGAATGTATTTGTATAAATAATGTAAATGTGTATAAAAATATATACAAAAAACAAATAGAATAATGTAAAATCGTATCAAAATAAATACACAGAATATCAATAAAATAATGTAAATTTGTATGAAAATAAAGATGCAAAATCCCCAAAATTATCGCATTTTTTATAAAAATATATATACCAAAATACACATAAAATATTTAAATTTGTATTGAAATAAATATACAAAATGCATATACAGTAAGGTAAATTTGTATTAAAAGAGATATTCAAAAATACATATAAAACAATGTAAATTTGTTTCAAAATATATATACGAATACACATAAAATAAAGTAGATTTCTATAGAAATATATATACAAAATACATATGAAATTATGTAAATACGTATAAAAATATATATACAAAATACATATCAAATAATGTAAATTCGTGTCAAAATAAATAAACAAAATATCATGAAAAGAATGTGTATTTGTATAAAAATAGATAATAGATAATAAATTTATATAAAATATATATGCAAGATACTCATTAAATAATGTAAATATGTATAAAAAAAGTATATACAAAAAACAAATAGAATAATGTAACATTGTATCAAAATAAATACACCGAATATTAATAAAATAATGTAAATTTGTATGAAAATAAAGATGCAAAATTCCCATAAAATAGCGCATTTCTTATAAAAATATATATACCAAAATACACAAAATATTTAAATTTGTATTGAAATAAATATACAAAATGCACATACAATAAGGTAAATTTGTATTGAAAGAGATATGCAAAAATACATATAAAACAATGTAATTTTTTTTCAAAATATATATACGAATACAAATAAAAAAAACGTAATTTCTATAAAAATATATATACAAAATACACATAAAATTAAGTAAATACGTATAAAAAAATGTGTATTTGTAAAAATATAAATATACAAAATACACATAAAATATCGTAAATTTGTATAAAACTATATACAAAAATACACAGAAGTAATTAAATTTGTATGAAAATATATATACAAAATACTGCTAAAATAAGCTAAATTTGAATTGAAATGTACATACAAAATACATAAAATAATGTGAATCTGTATCAAAATATTTATACAAATACATATAATAACGTAGATTTGTTTAAAAATATATAAACAAAATCCACATTAAGTAATGTAAATACGTATAAAAAATATGTACAACATACACATATAATCATGTAATTCGTATCAAAATAGATAAACAAAATAGCAATAAAATAATGTAAATTTGTATGAGAGAACATATACAAATAACGCAAATTTCTATAAAAATATATGTACAAAAATGCACATAAAATAAAGTAAATTATACAAAACACACACTAAATAATGTAAATGCGTACATAAAATAACCTAAATTTGTATAAAACTATATACAAAAATACACAAAAATAATTTAAATTTGTTTGAAAAGAAATATACAAAATACACATAAAATTAGGTAAATTTCTATTAAAATATATATACAAAATACACATAAAATAATATAAATTTGAATAAAAATATATAAACAAATACACTTAAAATAACGAAAATTTGTATGAAATATGTATAGAAAATACACATTAAATAATGTAAATATGTATTAAAAAATATATACAAAACACAAATAGAATAATGTAAAATAGTATCTAAATAAATACACATAATATTAATAAAAGAATGTAAATTTGTATGAAAATAAAGATGCAAAATACCCATAAAACAACGCATTTTTTATGAAAATATATATACCAAAATGCACATAAAATATTTAAATTTGTATTACAATAAATATACAAAATGCACATACACTAAGGTAAATTTGTATTGAAATAGATATGCAAAATACATATAAAATATACATACAAATACACATAAAATAACGTAGATTTCTATAAAATATATATACAAAATACACATAAAATGAAGTAAATTCGTATAAGAAAATGTACACAAAATACACATAAAATAATGTAAATTCGTATCAAAATAAATAAACTAAATGCCAATAAAAGAATGTTTACTTGTATAAATATAAATATACAAAATACACATAAATTAACGTAAAATTGTATAAAACTATATACAAAAATAAACAAAAATAATTAAATTTGTATGAAAATAGATATACAAAGGACACATAAAATAAGCTAAATTTGAATTGAAATATATAGAAAATACATAAAATAATGTAAATTTGTATCAAAATATATATTCAAATACACATATAATAACGTAAATTTGTATAAAAATATATAAACAAAATACACATTATATAATGTAACTACGTATAAAAGATATGTAGGTAATGTAAAAATTTATAAAATTAAAGATGCAAAATACCCATAAAATATCTCATATTTAAAAAAATATACAAACATACACATAAAATAATTAAATTTGTATTAAAATAAATATACAAAATACACATACAATAAGGTAGATTTTTATTGAAATAGATATGCAAAAAACACATAAAATAATGAAAATTTTTATCAAAATATATACGAATACACACAATAAAATTACGTAAATTTTTATGAAAATATATATACAAAATACACATAAAATAATGTAAATACATAGAAAAATATATATACAAAATACACATAAAATAATGTAAATTCGTATCAAAATAAATAAACAAAATTTCCTCTCAAGGAATGTATATGTGTAGGAAAATATATATACAAAATACAAATAAAATAACAAAAATTTGTATAAAAATAATACAAAAATACACAAAAATAATTAAAATTTGTTTGAAAATAGATATGCAAAATACAAATGAAATTAGGCAAATTTTATTGAAATACATATACAAAATACACATAAAATAATGTAAATTTGTATGAAAATATATAAACAAATACACATAAGATAACGTAAATTTCCATAAAATATATGTACAAAATATACATTAAATAGTGTAAATATGTCTAAAAATATATATACAAAATACACAGAATAACGTAAAATCGTATCAAAATAAATAAACAGACAATCAATAAAATAATGTAAATTTGTATGAAAATAAAGATGCAAAATACCCATATAATAACGCATATTTGTTTAAAAATATATATACAAAAATACACATAAAATATTTAAATTTGCATCAAAATTAATATATAAAAGGCACATACAATAAAGAAAATTTGTATTGAACTAGATATGCGAAATACACATAAATAATGTAAATTTGTATCAAAATATATATACGAATACACATAAAATAGAGTAAATTTCTATGAAAATATATATTCAAAATACATATAAAATTATGTAAATAAGTATAAAACTATATATATCAAATACACCTAAAATAATGAAAATTCGTATCAAAATAAATAAACAAAATTCCGATAAAAGAACGTATATTTGTAGGAAAATAAATATACAAAATTCACATAAAATTACGAAAATTTGAATAAAAATATATACTATAATACACAAAATTAATTTCAATTTGTATGAAAATAGATATACATAATACACATATAATTAGTTAAATTTGTATTTAAATACATGTAAAAAAAACACATAAAATAATGTAAATTTGTATGAAATGAAAACAAATTCACATAACATAACGTTCATTTGTATGAAATATATATACAAAATATACATAGAATAATGTAAAATCGTATCAAAATAAATACACAGAATATCAATAAAATAAGGTAAATTTGTATGAAAATAAAGATGCAAAATACCCATAAAATAAAGCATTTTTTTAAGAAAATACATATACAAAAATACACATAGAATAACTAAATTTGTATTAAAATTAATATACAAAATGCACGTACAATAAGGTAAATTAATATTGAAAAAATATGCAAAATGCACATAAAACAATGTATATTTGTTTCAAAATATATATACGAATACACATAAAATAACATATATTTCTATAGAAATATATATACAAAATACACATGAAATGACGTAAATACGTATAAAAATATATATACACAATACACATTAAATAATGTGAATTCGCGTCAAAATAAATAAACAAAATATCAATAAAAAATGTGTATTTGTATGAAAATAGATATACAAAATACACATAAAATATTTTTAATTTATATAAAACTCTTTTTATAAAAATATATATACCAAAATAATAAAATATTTAAATTTGTATTACTATAAATATACAAAATGCACATACAATAAGGTAGATTTATATTGAAATAGATATGCTAAATACATATAAAACAATGTAAATTTGCTTCAAAATATATATACCAATACACATAAAATAACGTAGATTACTATAAAAATATATACAAAATACACATTAAATGAAGTAAATACGTATAAGAAAATGTATACAAAGTACACATAAAATAATTAAATTTGTATTAAAATAAATATACAAAATACACATACAATAAGGTAAATCTATATTGAAATAGATATGCAAAATAAACATAAAATAATGTAAATTTGTATCAAAACATATACGAATACACACAATAAAATAACGTAAATTTTTATGAAAATATATATAAAAAATACACATAAAATAATGTAAATACGTAGAAAAATATATATACAAAATACAAATAAAATTATGTAAATTCTTATGAAAATAAATGAACAAAATTCCACTAAAAGAATGTATATTTGTAGGAAAATATAAATACAAAATACAAATAAAATAACTAAAATTTGTATAAAAATATATAAAAAATACATAAAAATAATTTAATTTTATTTGAAAATAGATATGCAAAATACACATAAAATTAGGCAAATCTGTATTGAAATACATATACAAATTACACATAAAATATTGTAAATTTGTATGAAAATATATAAACAAATACACATAAAATAGCGTAAATTTATATAAAATATATATACAAAATATACTTTAAATAATGTAAATGTGTTAAAAAATATATACAAAATACACATAGAATAATGTAAAATCGTATCAAAATAAATAAACAGAATATCAATAAAATAATGTAAATTTGTATGAAAATAAAGATGCAAAATACCCAAATAATAACGCATATTTTTACAAAAATACACATAAAATAGTTAAATTTGTATTAAAATAAATATACAAAATACACATACAATATGGTAAATTTGAACTGAAATAGATATGCAAAATAAACATAAATAATGTAAATTTGTATCAAAATATATATACGAATACCCATAAAATAGAGTAAATTTCTATGAAAATATATATTCAAAACACAAATAAAATGATATAAATATGTATAAAAATATACATATCAAATACACCTAAAATAATGTAAATTCGTATAAAAATAAATAAACAAAACTACGATAAAAGAACGTATATATGTAGGGAAAAAAATATACAAAATATATTTGTATAAAAATATATACAAAAATACACAAAACTAATTTCAATTTGTATGAAAATAGATATACAAAATACTCATATAATTAAATAAGTTTGTATTTAAATACATGTACAAAATATACAAAAAATTAGGTAGATTTGTATTGAAATACATATACAAAATACACATAAAATAATATCTAAATTTGAATGAAAATATATAAAAAATACACCTAAAATTACGTAAATTTGTATAAAATATATATAAAAAACACACATTAAATTATGTAAATATGTATAAAAAAAGTATATATACAAAACACAAATAGAATAATGTAAAATAGTATCAAAATAAATACACAGAATCTTAATAAAAAAAATGTAAATTTGTATGTAAATTAAGATGCAAAATACCCATAAAGAAACGCATTTTTTTATAAAAATATATATACCAAAATACACATAAAATATTTGAATTTGTATTAAAATAAATATAAAAAATGCACATACAATAAGGTAAATTTGTATTGAAATAGATATGCAAAATACATATAAAACAATGTAAATTTGTTTCAAAATATATATACGAATACCCACAAAATAACGTAGATTTCTATAAAAATATATACAAAATACACATAATAAGAAGTAAATACGTATAAACAAATGTATACAAAATACACATTAAATAATGTAAATTCGTATCAAAATAAATAAACAAAATACCAATAAAAGAATGTGTATTTGTATAAATATAAATATACAAAATACACATAAAATAACGTAAATTTGTATTAAACTATATACAAAAATACACAGAAGTAATTAAATTTGTATGAAAATATATATACAAAATAAAAATAAAATAAGCTAAATTTGAATTGAAATGTATATACAAAATACATAAAATAATGTAAATTTGTATCAAAATATTTACACATATACACATTTAATAACGTTAATTTGTTTAAAAATATATAAACAAAATACACATTAAATAATGTAAACACGTATAAAAAACATGTACAAAATACACATATAATCATGTAATTCGTATCAAAATAAATAAACAAAATAGCAATAAAATGATATTAATAATAATAAATGGTCTATTCATTTGTAGGAAGCCATTAAATAATGTAAACTCGCGTCAAAATAAATAAACAAAATATCAATAAAAGAATGTGTATTTGTATGAAACTAGATATAGAAAATACACATAAAATAACCTAAATTTGTATAAAACTATATACAAAAAAACACAAAAATAATTTAAATTTGTATGAAAATAAATATACAAAATACACATAAAATTAGGTAAATTTGTATTGAAATACGTGTACAAAATACATTTAAAATAATGTAAATTTGAATGAAATTATATAAAGAAATACACTTAAAATAACGAAAATTTGTATAAAATATATATAAAAAATACACATTAAATAATGAAAATATGTATAAAAAAATATATACAAAACACAAATAGTATAATATAAAATCATATCAAAATATATACAAAGAATATTAATAAAATAATGTAAATTTGTATAAAAACTAAGATGCAAAATACCTTATATAAAATTATATAAAATTATATATACCAAAATACACATAAAATATTTGAATTTGTATTAAAATAAATATACAAAATGCACATACAATAAGGTAAATTTGTATTGAAATAGATATGCAAAATACATATAAAACAATGTAAATTTGTTTCAAAATATATATACGAATACAAATATAATAACGTAGATTTCTATAAAAATAAATATACTAAATACACATAAAATTAAGTAAATACGAATAGAAAAAGTACACAAAATACACATAAAATAATGTAAATTCGTATTAATATAAATAAACAAAATACCAATAAAAGAATGTGTATTTGTATAAATATAAATATACAAAATGCACATAAAATAACTTAAATTTGTATAAAACTATATACAAAAATACATAGAAGTAATTAAATTTGTATGAAAATAGATATACAAAATACACACAAAATAAGCTAAATTTGAATTGAAATATATATACAAAATACATAAAATAAATTTGTTTCAAAATATTTTTAACAAATACACATATAATAACGTAAATTTGTATAAAAATATATAAACAAAATACACATTAAGTAATGTAAATACGTATACAAAAAATATGTACAAAATACACAAATAATCATGTCATTCGTATCAAAATAAATAAACAAAAAACTAATTAAATAATGTCAATTTGTATGAGAAAACATATACAAAATACACATAAAATAACGCAAATTTCTATAAAAATATATGTACAAAAATGCACATAAAATTAATTTGCATAAAAAATATATATACAAAACACACATTGGATAATGTAAATGAGTATAAAAATATGTATACAAAATACCTATGAAAGAATCTAAATTCGTATCGAGTTAAATTAAGAAAATAACAATAAATTAATGTAATTTTGGATAAAAATATATATAGAAAACACACATAAAATAACCTAAATACAAATACAAATAAACACATTAAATATTTTAAAATTGAATGAAATAAATATACAAAATAAACATAAAATAAGGTAAATTTGTAATAAAATATATGTAAAAATACATATAAAATAATATAAATTTGTATGAAAATATATATACAAATACACATAAAATAACATGAATTTGTATAAAATTTGTTTCAACATATATACGAACACACACAATAAAATAACGTAAATTTTTATGAAAATGTATATATAAAATACACATAAAATAATTTAAATACGTAGAAAAATATATATACAAAATACACATAAAATAATATAAACTCGTAACAAAATAAATACACAAAATTCCAATAAAAGAATGTATATTTGTAGGAAAATATATATACAAAAAAACAAATAAAATAACTAAAATTTGTATAAAAATATATACAAAAATACACAAAAATAATTTAAATTTGTTTGAAAATAGATATGCAAAATACACATAAAGTTAGGCATATTTGTATTGAAATACATATACAAAACTCACATAAAATAATGTAAATTTGTATAAAAATATATATACAAATACACATAAAATAACGTAAATTTGGATAAAATATATATATACAAAATATACATTAAATATTTTAAATATGTATAAAAATAAATTATATTACATATATTTTTATTGACATCTGCGTTATTTATGTGTATTTTGTATATGTTTTCTCATAGAAATTTACATTATTTTATTGGTATTTTGTCTATTTATTTTGATACGAATTACATGATTGTTTGTGTATTTTGTACATTTTTTTATACGTATTTACATTATTTAAAGTGTATTTTTTTATATTTTACAAATTTACGTTATTATATGTGTATTTTATATATTTTGATAAAATTTACATTATTTTATGTATTTTGTATATATATTTCAATTCAAATTTAGCTTATTTATATGTATTTATATCTATTTTAATACAAATTTAATTACTTTTATGTATTTTTGTACATAGTTTTATATAAATTTACGTTATTTTATGTGTATTTTGTATATTTATATTTATACAAACACACATTCTTTTATTAGTATTTTATTTATCTATTTTGATACGAGTTGACATTATTTTATGTGTATTTTGTATACATTTTTTTATACGTATTTACTTAATTATATGTGTTTTTTGTATATATATTTTTATAGAAATCTACGTTATTTTAGTTGTATTCCTTTATATATTTTGAAACAAATTTATTGTTATATGTATTTTGCGTATCTATTTCAATACAAATTTTATGTGCATTTTGTATACTTTAATACAAAATCAGATATTTTTTTTGTTTTCGTATATATATTTTTATAAAAAGTGCGTTATTTTATGAGTATTTTGCATCTTAATTTTCACACAAATTTACCTTATTTTATTAATATTTACATTATTCTATTTGTGTTCTGTAAATATGTATAAAAAATATATATACAAAACACAAATAGAATAATGTAAAATCGTATCATAATAAATACATAGAATGTAAATAAAATAATAAAAAAATATATATATATATATATATATATATATATATATATATATATATATATATATATATATATATATATATATATATATTTATATATATATTAATATTTTATATATTTATATATATATATATATATATATATATATATATATATATATATATATATATATATATATATATATATATATATATATATATATATATATATATATATATATATATATATATATATATATACATATAATAATATATATATATACAAAATTAAACAAAATATCAATAAAAGAATGTGTATTTGTATGAAAATATACAAAAACACATAAGATAACATAAATTTGTATAAAACTATATACAAAATACACAAAATAATTTAAATTTGTATGAAAATAAATATACAAAATACATATAAAATTAGGTAAATTTGTATTCAAATACATTTAGAAAATACACATAAAATAATGTAAATTTGAATGAAAATATATAAACAGATACACATTAAATAATGAAAATTTTAATAAAAAATATATACAAAACACAAATAGTATAATATAAAATCGTATCAAAATATACAGAATATTAATAAAATAATGTAAATTTGTATGAAAATAAAGATGCAAAATACCTATAAAATAACGCATTTTTTATAAAATATATATACACAAAATACACATAAAAAATTTGAATTTGTATTAAAATAAATATACAAAATACACATACAATAAGGTAAATTTGTATTGAAATATATATGCAAAATACATATCAATAATGTAAATTTGTATCAAAATATATATACGAATACTCATAAAATAACGTAGATTTCTATAAATATATATAAGTTTGTACAAAATACAGATGCAAAATTAAGTAAAATAGCGAATCAAAATATATATACAAAATTCACATAAAATATTTAAATTCGTATTGAAATAAAGATACACAATGCATCTACAATAAGGTGAATTTATATTGACTTTTCATTTTTTTAGGTGTATTTGATATATATATTTTATACAAATTTACATAATATAACAATATATATTTGTATAAAACTTATATGTATATGTATAGAAAATACATATGGAATAATTAAATTTGTATGAAAAAGATGAACAAAATACACATAAAATAAGCTAAATTTGAATGAAAATATATATACAAAATACATATAAAAGAACGTATATACAAAATATTTTAAATAAATACACATAATAACGTAAATTTGAATGAAAATATATATAAAATACACATTAAATAATGTAAATTTGTATAAAATATATTTACAAAATACACATAAAATAATCAAGATTTGTTTCAAAATAAATAAACAAATAGCAATAAAATAATGTAAATTTGTATAGAAATATATATACAAAATACATGAAAATTTAAATACGTATAAAATATATGTACAAAATGCACATTAAATAAAATAAATTTGCAAAATAAATATAAAATACAATAAGACAATGTGTATGAAAATACATATAAAATACACATAAAATAACCTAAATTTGTATAAAACTATATACAAAAGTACACAAAAATAATTTAAATTTGTTTGAGAAGAAATATTCAAAATGCACATCAAATTAGGTAAATTTGTATTGAAATACATATACAAAATACACATCAAATAATGTAAATTTGAATGAAAATATATAAACAAATACACTTAAAATAACGTAAATTTGTATAAAATATATATGCAAGATACACATTAAATAATTTAAATATGTATAAAAATATATACAAAACACATAATAATAGAATAATGTAAAATTGAATTGAAATATATACAGAATACATAAAATAATGTAAATTTGTATCAAAATACCTATACAAATACACATATAATAACGTAAATTTTTTAAAATATATAAACAAAATACACATTAAAATGTAAATACGTATAAAATAAATATAAAAATACACAAATAATCATGTAATTATATATCAATAAATATAAACAAAATACTAATAAAATAATGTAAATTTCTATGAGAAAATATATACAAAATACACATAAATAACGCAAATATCAATAAAAATATATATAATATAATATATTTTTATACATATTTAAAATATTTAATGTATATTTTGTATATATATATTTTATTCAAATTTACGTGATTTTATATGTATTTGTTTATATATTTTCATACAATTTTACATTATTTATGTGAGTTTTGTATATATTTTCAATACAAATTTGCCTAACTTTATGTGTATTTTGCATATCTATTTTCAAACAAATTTAAACTATTTTGTATTTTTTATATATATTGTCAAATTTAGTTATTTATTTTATTTTTTTATATATTTACAAATACACATTTTTTTATTGGAATTTTGTGTATTTAAATTTTCACGAATTTACATTATTTTATGTGTATTTTGTATATATATTTCTCTACGTATTTAAACTATTTTATGTGTATTTTATATATACATTTTCATAAAAAATTTACGTTATTTTATTGTGTGTATTCGTATATATTTTGAAACAAATTTTATACGAATTGACATTATTCTATGTGTATTTTGTATATATTTTTCATACAAATTTACGTTATTTTATGTGTATTTGTTTATATATTTTGACACAAATTTACAATATTTTATGGCTATTTTGTATATATATTTCAAAAGAAATTTACCTAGTTTTATGTGTATTTTGTATATCTATTTTCATACAAACTCAAATTATTTCTATGTATTTTTGTATATATTTTAATACAAATTTTAGTTATGTTATGTATATTTTGTAAATTTATTTTCATTCAAATATATATTATTTTATTGGTGTTTTGTTGATTTATATTGATACGAATTTACATTATTTTATATGTACTTTGTATATATATTTTTATACACTTTTACATTATTTAATATTTATTTTGAATATATATTTTCATACAAATTCATGGTATTTTATGTGTATTTGTATATATATTTTCTTACATTATTTTATGTGTATTTTTATATTTTCATATAAATTTACATTATTTTATGTATTTTTACATATATTTATATTACAAATATTTGTTTATTTTATGTATATTTTGTTTATTTATATTTATCAAATACACATTATTTTATTTATTTAATTTTATTTATTTATTTTGTATATATTTTTATAGAAATCCACGTTATTTTATTTGTATTCGTATATATATTTTTAAACAAATTTACATTGTTTTATATGTATTTTGCTTATCTATTTCAATACAAATTTACCTTATTGTATGTGCATTTTGTATATTTATTTTAACACAAATTATTTGATGTGTATTTTTTATATATATTTTTATAATGCGCTATTTTGTAGAATTTTGCATCTTTATTTCATACAAACTTACATTATTTTATTTTCATAGAAATTTACTCTATTTTATGAGTATTCGTATATATATTTTGTTACAAATTTACATTATTGATGTGTATTTTGCATATCTATTTCAATACAAATTTACTTTATTGTACGTGCATTTTGTATTTTATTTTTAATACAAATTTAATTATTTTATATGTATTTTTGTATATATATTTTTATGCAAATATGCGTTATTATATGGATATTTTGCATTTTTATTTTCATACAAATTTACATTATTTTATTGATATTCTGTTTATTTATTTTGATACGTTATTTTATTGTGTGTATTCGTATATATTTTGATACAAATTTTAAACAAATTCTTGTTATTTAATGTGAATTTGTATATATGTATTTTGATACAAATTTATATTATTTTATGAGTATTTTTACATATATTTCATTACAAATTTACCTTATTTTATGTTTATTTTGTATATTTATCTCATTCAATTTTAAATTATTTTATGTGTATATTTGTATTTGTATTTAGGTTATTTTATGTGTATTTTCTATATATTTTTTCATCCAAAATTACATTATTTTATTGGTATTTTCTTAATTTAATTTGATACGAATTTTGATTATTTCATAGGTATTTTGTAAACATATTTTTATACTCATATTTTTTTTATACTCATATATTTATGGAAATTTATTTGATGTGCATTTTTGTACATATATTTTCATAGAAATTTGCGTTATTTTATGTGTTTTTTGTATATGTTTTTTCATACAAATTTATATTATTTCATTGGTATTTTGTTTATTTATTTTGATACGAATTACATGATTATATGTGTATTTTGTACATATTTTTTATACGTATTTACATTATTTAATGTGTATTTTGTTTATATATTTTCACACAAATTTACCTTATTATATGTGTATTTGTTAAAAATATTTTGAAACAAATTTACTTTATTTTATGTATTTTGTATATATATTTCAATTCAAATTTAGCTTATTTTGTGTGTATTTTGTATATCTATTTTCATACAAATTTAATTACTTCTGTGTATTTTTGTATATAGTTTTATACAAATTTACGTTATTTTATGTGCATTTTGTATATTTATATTTATACAAATACACATTCTTTTATTGGTATTTTGTTTATTTATATTTATACGAATTTACATTATTTTATGTGTATTTTGTGTACTTTTTCTATTCGCATTTACTTAATTTTATGTGTATTTAGTATATATTTTTATAGAAATCTACGTTATTATATGTGTATTCGTATATATATTTTGAAACAAATTTACATTGTTTTATATATATTTTGCATATCTATTTCAATACAAATTTACCTTATTGTATGTGCATTTTGTATATTTATTTTAATACAAATTCAAGTATTTTATGTGTATTTTGGTATATATAATTTTAAAAAAATGCGTTATTTTATAGGTATTTTGCATCTTAGTTTTCATACAAATTTACATTATTTTATTAATATTCTGTGTATATATTTTGATACGATTTTATATTATACTATTTGTGTTTTGTATATATTTTTTTATACATATTTTCATTATTTAATGTGTATTTTATATATATATTTTATACAACTCTACGTTACTTTAAGTGTATTTCTTTATATAATTTCATTCAAATTAACATTATTTTAAATGTATTTAGTATATGTATTTCAATACAAATTTACCTTATTTTATGTGTATTTTGTATATTTATTTTCATACAAATTTAAATTATTTTTGTGTTTTTTTGTATATAGTGTTATACAAATTTAGGTTATTTTATGTGAATTTTCTATATCTAGTTTCATACAAATACACATTCTTTTATTGATATTTTGTTTATTTATTTTGACGCGAGTTTACATTATTTAATGGCTTCCTACAAATGAATAGACCATTTATTATTATTATTATTATTTTATTGCTATTATGTTTATTTATTTTGATACGAATTACATGATTATATGTGTATTTTGTACATGTTTTTTATACGTGTTTACATTATTTAATGTGTATTTTGTTTATATATTTTTAAACAAATTAACGTTATTAAATGTGTATTTGTGTAAATATTTTGATACAAATTTACATTATTTTATGTATTTTGTATATACATTTCAATTCAAATTTAGCTTATTTTATTTTTATTTTGTATATATATTTTCATACAAATTTAATTACTTCTGTATATTTTGTATATAGTTTAATACAAATTTACGTTATTTATGTGTATTTTGTATATTTATATTTATACAAATACACATTCTTTTATTGGTATTTTGTTTATTTATTTTGATACGAATTTACATTATTTTATGTGTATTTTGTATACATTTGTTTATACGTATTTACTTCTTTTTATGTGTCATTTATTTCGATACGAATTTAGATTATTTCATGTGTATTTTCTATACATATACATATAGAGTAAATTTCTATGAAAATATATATTCAAAATACATATAAAATTATGTAAATAAGTATAAAAATATATATATCAAATACACCTAAAAAAATGAAAATTCGTATCAAAATAAATAAATAAAATTCCGATAAAAGAACGTATATTTGTAGGAAAATAAATATACAAAATACACATAAAATTACGAAAATTTGAATCAAAATATATAAAAAATACACAAAATTAATTTGAATTTGTATGAAAATAGATATACAAAATACACATATAATTAGATAAATTTGTGTTTAAATACATGTACAAAATTCACATAAAATAATGTAAATTTGTATGAAATGAAAACAAATTCATATAAAATAACGTACATTGGTATAAAATAGATATACAAAATATACATAGAATTATGTAAAATCGTATCAAAATAAATACACAGAATAACAATAAAATAATGTAATTTTGTATGAAAATAAAGATGCAAAATACCCATAAAATAAAGCATATTTTTATAAAAATACATATACAAAAATACACATAGAATAGCTAAATTTGTATTAAAATTAATATACAAAATGCACGTACAATAAGGTAAATTTGTATTGAAAAAATATGCAAAATGCACATAAAACAATGTATATATGTTTCAAAATATATATACGAATACACATAAAATAACGTATATTTCTATAGAAATATATACAAAATACATGAAATGACGTAAATACGTATAAAATATATACACAATACACATTAAATAATGTAAATTCGCATCAAAATAAATAAACAAAATATCAATAAAAGAATGTGTATTTGTATGAAAATAGATATACAAAATACACATAAAATATTGTAAATTTGAATAAAACTCTATACAAAAATACACAAAAAAATATTTTAATTTGTATAAAATATATATACAAAATACACATGAAATTAGGTAAATTTCTATTGAAATACATATACAAAATACACATAAAATAATGTAAATTTGAATAAAAATATATAAACAAATACACTTAAAATAACGAAAATTTGTATAAATATATATAGGAAATACACATTAAATAATGTAAATATGTATAAAAAAATATATACAAAACACAAATAGAATAATGTAAAATAGTATCAAAATAAATACACAGAATATTAATAAAATAATGTTAATTTGTATGAAAATAAAGATGCAAAATACCCATAAAACAACGCATTTTTTATGAAAATATATATACCAAAATGCACATAAAATATTTAAATTTGTATTACAATAAATATACAAAATGCACATACAATAAGGTAAATTTGTATTGAAATAGATATGCAAAATACATATAAAACAATGTAAATTTGTTTCAAAATATACATACGAATACACATAAAATAACGTAGATTTCTATAAAATATATATACAAAATACACATAAAGTGAAGTAAATACGTATAAGAAAATGTATACAAAATACACATAAAATAATGTAAATTCGTATCAAAATAAATAAACTAAATGCCAATAAAAGAATGTTTACTTGTATAAATATAAATATACAAAATACACATAAAATAACGTAAAATTGTATAAAACTGTATACAAAAATAAACAAAAATAATTAAATTTGTATGAAAATAGATATACAAATACACATAAAATAAGCTAAATTTGAACTGAAATAAATATAGAAAATACATAAAATAATGTAAATTTGTATCAAAATATATATTCAAATACATATATAATAACGTAAATTTGTATAAAAATATATAAGCAAAATACACATTAAATAATGTAAATACGTATAAAAGATATGTACGTAATGTAAAAATTTATAAAATTAAAGATGAAAAATACCCATAAAATATCTCATATATAAAAA
This sequence comes from Eriocheir sinensis, assembly GCF_024679095.1. Taxonomy (NCBI): domain Eukaryota; kingdom Metazoa; phylum Arthropoda; class Malacostraca; order Decapoda; family Varunidae; genus Eriocheir; species Eriocheir sinensis. The sequence goes on along the minus strand of NW_026111785.1, from coordinate 81,277 downwards.
AAAAATATATCCAAAAATACACATAAAATAATTAAATTTGAATTAAAATAAATATACAAAATACACATACAATAAGGTAGATTTTTATTGAAATAGATATGCAAAAAACACATTAAATAATGAAAATTTTTATCAAAATATATACGAATACACACAAGAAAATTACGTAAATTTTTATGAAAATATATATACAAAATACACATAAAATAATGTAAATTCGTATAAAAATAAATAAACAAAATTTCCTCAAAAAGAATGTATATGTGTAGGAAAATATATATACAAAATACAAAAAAAAAATAATACAAAAATACACAAAAATAATTTAAATTTGTTTGAAAATAGATATGCAAAATACAAATGAAATTTTTATTCAAATACATATACAAATTGCACATAAAATAATGTAAATTTGTATGAAAATATATAAACAAATACACATAAGATAACGTAAATTTCCATAAAATATATGTACAAAATATACATTAAATAATGTAAATATGTCTAAAAATATATATACAAAATACACAGAATAACGTAAAATCGTATCAAAATAAATAAACAGACAATCAATAAAATAATGTAAATTTGTATTAAAATAAAGATGCAAAATACCCATATAATAACGCATATTTCTTTAAAAATATAAATACAAAAATACACATAAAATAATAAAACTTGCATCAAAATAAATATACAAAAGGCACATACAATAAAGAAAATTTGTATTGAAATAGATATGCGAAATACACATAAATAACGTAAATTTGTATCAAAATATATATACAAATACACATAAAATAGAGTAAATTTCTATGAAAATATATATTCAAAATACATATAAAATTAGGTAAATAAGTATAAAAATATATATATCAAATACACCTAAAATAATGAAAATTCGTTTAAAAATAAATAAACAAAATTCCGATAAAAGAACGTATATTTGTAGGAAAATAAATATACAAAATTCACATAAAACTACGAAAATTTGAATAAAAATATATACTAAAATACACAAAATTAATTTCAATTTGTATGAAAATAGATATACATAATACTCATATAATCAGTTAAATTTGTATTTAAATACATGTACAAAATACACATAAAATAATGTAAATTTGTATGAAACGAAAACAAATTCACATAAAATAACGTTCATTTGTATGAAATATATATACAAAATATACATAGAATAATGTAAAATCGTATCAAAATAAATACACAGAATATCAATACAATAATGTAAATTTGTACGAAAATAAAGATGCAAAATACCCATAAAATAAAGCATTTTTTTATGAAAATACATATACAAAAATACACATAGAATAATTAAATTTGTATTAAAATTAATATACAAAATGCACGTACAATAAGGTAAATTTATATTGAAAAAATATGCAAAATGCACATAAAACAATGTATATTTGTTTCAAAATATATATACGAATACACAAAAAATAACATATATTTCTATAGAAATATATATACAAAATACACATGAAATGACGTAAATACGTATAAAAATATATAACACAATACACATTAAATAATGTGAATTCGCGTCAAAATAAATAAGCAAAATATCAATAAAAAAATTTTTTCTACGTATTTACATTATTTTATGTGTATTTTTTATATATATTTTCATAAAAACTTACGTTATTTTATTGTGTGTATTCGTATATGTTTTGATACAAATTTACATTATTTTATGTTTATTTTGCATATCTATTTCAATATAGATTTATCTTATTGTATGTGTATTTTGTATATTTATTTTAATAGAAATTTAATTCTTTTATGTTTACTTTGTATACATTTCTTATACGTATTTACTTCATTTAATGTGTATTTTGTATATATATTTTTATAGTAATCTACGTTATTTTATGTGTATTGGTATATATATTTTGAAGCAAATTTACATTGTTTTATATGTATTTAGCATATCTATTTCAATATAAATCTACCTTATTGTAGGTGCATTTTGTATATTTATTGTAATACAAATTTAAATATTTTATTATTTTGGTATATATATTTTTATAAAAAGAGTTTTATAAAAATTTAGTTATTTTATTTGTTTTTTGTATATATATTTTCCTACAAATATACATTCTTTTATTGGAATTTTGTGTATTTAATTTTTTACGAATTTACATTATTTTATGTGTGTTTGTATATATATTTTCTACGTATTTAAACTATTTTATGTGTATTTTATATATATATATATATATATATATATATATATATATATATCTATATATATATATATAGATATATATATATATATATATATATATATATATATATATATATATATATATAAATATATATATATGATATAATTTTATTACAAAATTACCTTCTTTTATCTTTATTTTGTATATTTATTTCATTCAATTTTAAATTATTTAATGTGTATATTTGTATTTGTATTTAGGTTATTTTATGTGTGTTTTCTATATATATTTTCATCCAAAATTACATTATTTTATTGTTATTTTCTTAATTTAACTCGATACGAATTTAGATTATTTCATAGGTATTTTGTATACATATTTTTATACTCATTTACATTATCTAATGTGTGTTTTGTATATATTTTTATGCAAACTAATTTTATGTGCATTTTGTACATATTTTTATAGAAACTTAAAACGTTATTTTATGTGTATTTTGTATACGTTTTCTCATACAAATTTACATTATTTAATTAGTTTTTTGTTTATTTATTTTGATACGAATGACTTGATTATTTGTGAATTTTGTAAATATTTTTTATACGTATTTACATTACTTAATGTGTATTTTGTTTATATATATTTTTTTTACAAATTTACGTTATTATATGTGTATTTGTTAAAAATATTTTGAAACGAATTTACTTTATTTTATGTATTTTGTATATATATTTCAATTCAAATTTAGCTTATTTATTGTATTTTGTATATCTATTTTCATACAAATTCAATTACTTCTGTGTATTTTTGTATATAGTTTTATACAAATTTACGTTATTTTATGTGCATTTTGTATATTTATATTTATACAAATACACATTCTCTTATTGGTGTTTTGTTTATTTATATTTATACGAGTTTACATTTTTTTATGTGTATTTTGTATACATTTTTGATTCGTATTTACTTAATTTTATTTGTATTTTGTATATATATATTTATAGAAATCTACGTTATTTTATGTGTATTCGTATATATATTTTGAAACAAATTTACATTGTTTTATATGTTTTTTGCATATCTATTTTAATACAAATTTACCTTATTGTATGTGCATTTTGTATATTTATTTTAATACAAATTCAAATATTTTATGTGTGTTTTGGTATATATAATTTTAAAAAAAATGCGTTATTATATAGGTATTTTGCATCTTAGTTTTCATACAAATGTACATTATTTTATTAATATTCTGTGTATATATTTTGATACGATTTTATATCATACTATTTGTGTTTTGTATATATTTTTTTATACATATTTTCATTATTTAATGTGTACTTTTTATATATATTTTATACAAATTAACGTTATTTTAAGTGTATTTGTTTATATAATTTCATTCAAATTTACATTATTTTAAGTGTATTTTGTATATGTATTTCAATATAAATTTACCTAATTTTATGTGTATTTTGTATATTTATTTTCATACAAATTTTAATTATTTTTGTGTTTTTTTGTATATACATATAGAGTAAATTTCTATGAAAATATATATTCAAAATACATATAAAATTATGTAAATAAGTATAAAAATATATATATCAAATACACCTAAAATATGAAAATTCGTATCAAAATAAATAAACAAAATACCGATAAAATAACGTATATTTGTAGGAAAATAAATATACAAAATGCACATAAAACTACGAAAATTTGAATAAAAATATATACAAAAAAACAAAAAAATAAATTTCAATTTGTATGAAAATAGATATACAAAATACACATATAATTAGTTAAATTTGTATTTAAATACATGTACAAAATACACATAAAATAATGAAAATTTGTATGAAATGAAAACAAATTCACATAAAATAACGTACATTTGTATAAAATAGATATACAAAATATACATAGAATAATGTAAAATCCTATCAAAATAAATACACAGAATATCAATAAAATAATGTAATTTTGTATGAAAATAAAGATGCAAAATACCCATAAAATAAAGCATATTTTTTTTTAATACATATACAAGAATACACATAGAATAATTAAATTTATATTATGATGAATATACAAAATGCACGTACAATAAGGTAACTTTGTATTGAAAAAATATACAAAATGCACATAAAACAATGTATATTTGTTTCAAAATATATATAGGAATACACATAAAATAACGTATATTTCTATAGAAATATATATACATAATACACATGAAATGACGTAAATACGTATAAAAATATATATACACAATACACATTAAATAATGTAAACTCGCATCAAAATATATAAACAAAATATCAATAAAAGAATGTGTATTTGTATGAAAATAGATATACAAAATACACATAAAATATTGTAAATTTATATAAAAATATATATACAAAATACACATAAAACTAGTTAAATTTCTATTGAAATACATATACAAAATACACATAAAATAATGTAAATTTTAATGAAAATATATAAACAAATACACTTAAAATAACCTAAATTTGTATGAAATATATATAGAAAATACACATTAAATAATGTAAATATGTATAAAAAAATATATAGAAAACACAAATAGAATAATGTAAAATAGTATCAAAATAAATACACAGAATATTAATAAAATAATGTAAATTTGTATGAAAATAAAGATGCAAAATACCCATAAAACAACGCATTTTTTATGAAAATATATATACCAAAATACACATAAAATATTTAAATTTGTATTACAATAAATATACAAAATGCTCATACAATAATGTAAATTTGTATTGAAATAGATATACAAAATACACATAAAACAATGTAAATTTGTTTCAAAATATATATACGAATACACATAAAATAACGTAGATTTCTATAAAAATATATATACAAAATACACATAAAATGAAGTAAATACGTATAAGAAAATGTATACAAAATACACATAAAATAATGTAAATTCGTATCAAAATAAATAAACTAAATGCCAATAAAAGAATGTTTACTTGTATAAATATAAATATACAAAATACACATAAAATAAAATAAAATTGTATAAAACTATAAAATAATTAAATTTGTATGAAAATAGATATACAAAAGACACATAAAATAAGCTAAATTTGAGTTGAAATAAATATAGAAAATACATAAAATAATGTAAATTTGTATCAAAATATATATTCAAATACACATATAATAACGTAAATTTGTATAAAAATATATAAACAAAATACACATTAAATAATGTAAATACGTATAAAAGATATGTACGTAATGTAAAAATTTATAAAATTAAAGATGCAAAATACCCATAAAATAACTCATATTAAAAAAAATATATATACAAAAATACACATAAAATAATTGAATTTGTGTTAAAATAAGTATACAAAATACATATACCATAAGGTAGATTTTTATTGAAATAGATATGCAAAAAACACATAAAATAATGAAATTTTTTATCAAAATATATACGAATACACGCAATAAAATTACGTAATTTTTTATGAAAATATATATACAAAATACACATAAAATAATGTAAATACATAGGAAAATATATATACAAAATACACATAAAATAATGTAAATTCGTATCAAAATAAATAAACAAAATTTCCTCTAAAAGAATGTATATATGTAGGAAAATATATATACAAAATACAAATAAAATAACAAAAATTTGTATAAAAATATATACAAAAATACACAAAAATAGTTTAAATTTGTTTGAGAATAGATATGCAAAATGCACATGAAATTAGGCAAATTTTTATTGAAATACATATACAAAATACACATAAAATAATGTAAATTTGTATGAAAATATATAAACAAATACACATAAGATAACGTAAATTTCCATAAAATATATGTACAAAATATACATTAAATAATGTAAATATGTCTAAAAATATATATACAAAATACACAGAATAACGTAAAATCGTATCAAAATAAATAAACAGACTATCAATAAAATAATGTAAATTTGTATGAAAATAAAGATGCAAAATACACATATAATAACGCATATTTGTTTAAAAATATTTATACAAAAATACACACAAAATAATTAAATTTGTATCAAAATAAATATACAAAAGGCACATACAATAAAGAAAATTTGTATTGAAATAGATATGCGAAATACACATAAATAATGTAAATTTGTATCAAAATATATATACGAATACACATAAAATAGAGTAAATTTCTATGAAAATATATATTCAAAATACATATAAAATTATGTAAATAAGTATAAAAATATATATATCACATACGCCTAAAATAATGAAAATTCGTATCAAAATAAATAAACAAAATTCCGATAAAAGAACGTATATTTGTAGGAAAATAAATATACAAAATACACATAAAATTACGAAAATTTGAATAAAAATATATACTAAAATACACAAAATTAATCTCGATTTGTATGAAAATAGATATACATAATACACATATAATTAGTTAAATTTGCATTTAAATACATGTACAAAATACACATGAAATAATGTAAATTTGTATGAAATGAAAACAAATTCACATAAAATAACGTTCATTTGTATGAAATATATATACAAAATATACATAGAATAATGTTAAATCGTATCAAAATAAATACACAGAATATCAATAAAATAAAGTAAATTTGTATGAAAATAAAGATGCAAAATACTCATAAAATAAAGCATTTTTTTATGAAAAAACTTATACAAAAATACACATAGAATAATTAAATTTGTATTATTTTATATGTACTTTGTATATAAATTTTTATAAGCATTTACATTATTTAACATTTATTTAATTTAATTACTTCTGTGTATTTTTGTATATAGTTTAATACAATTTTACGATATTTTATGTGTATTTTGTATATTTATATTTATACAAATACACATTCTTTTATTGGTATTTTGTTTTTTATTTTGATTCGATTTTACATTATTTTATGAGTATTTTGTATTCATTTTTTTATACGTGTTTATTTCATTTTATGTGTATTTTGTATATGTTTTTATAGAAATCTACGTTATTTTATGTGTATTCGTATATATATTTTGAAACAAATTTACATTGTTTTATATGTATTTTGCATATCTATTTCAATACAAACTTACAAAAATGCACATAAAATAAAGTAAATTTGCATTAAAATATATATACAAAGCACACATTAAATAATGTAAATACGTACATAAAATAACCTAAATATGTATAAAACTATATACAAAAATGATCAAAAATAATTAAAATTTTTATGAAGAGAAATATACAAAATACACATAAAATTAGGTAAATTTGTATTGAAATACATATACAAAATACACATATAATTATGTAAATTTGAATGAAAATATATAAACAAATACACTTAAATAACGTAAATTTGTATAAAATATATATGCAAGATACGCATTAAATAATGTAAATGTGTATAAAAAAATATATACAAAAAAGAAATAGAATAATGTTAAATCGTATCAAAATAAATACAGAGAATATCAACAAAATAATGTAAATTTGTATGAAAAGAAAGATGCAAAATTCCCATAAAATAGCGCATTTTTTCTAAAAATATATATACCAAAATACACATAAAATTTTAAAATTTGTATTGAAATAAATATACAAAATGCATATACAGTAAGGTAAATTTGTATTGAAAGAGATATTCAAAAATACATATAAAACAATGTAAATTTGTTTCAAAATATATATACGAATACACATAAAATAACGTAGATTTCTATAGAAATATATATACAAAATACACATGAAATTATGTAAATACGTATAAAAATATATATTAAAAATACATATTAAGTAATGTAAATTCGTGTCAAAATAAATAAAAAAAATATCATGAAAATAATGTGTATATGTATGAAAATAAATAATAGATAATAAATTTGTATGAAATATATATGCAAGATACACTTTAAATAATGTAAATATGTATAAAAAAATATATATACAAAAAACAAATAGAATAATGTAAAATCGTATCAAAATAAATACACCGAATATTAATAAAATGATGTAAATTTGAATGAAAATAAAGATGCAAAATTCCCATCAAATAGCGCATTTCTTAGAAAAATATATATACCAAAATACACATAAAATATTTAAATTTGTATTGAAATAAATATACAAAATGCACATACAATAAGGTAAACTTCTATTGAAAGAGATATGCAAAAATACATATAAAACAATGTAAATTTGTTTCAAAATATATATACGAATACACATAAAATAACGTAGATTTCTATAAAAATATATATAGAAAATACACATAAAATTAAGTAAATACGTATAAAAAAATGTAAACAAAATACACATAAAATAATGTAAATTCGAATCAAAATAAATAAACATAATACCAATAAAAGAATGTGTATTTGAATAAATATAAATTTACAAAATACACATACAAAATAAACATTAAAAAGTATTCGTATATAGATTTTGAAATAAATTTACAGTTTTATGTGTATTTTGCATATTTTTTCAACACAAATTTACCTTATTGTATATGCATTTGGATATTAATTTTAATACAAATTTAATTATGCTATGTGTATTTTTGTATATGTATTTTTATAAAAATATGCTTTATTTTATGGGTATTTTGCATTTTTATTTTCATACAAATTTACATTATTTTATTTATATTCTGTTTATTTTTTTTGAAACAATTTTACATTATTCTATGTGTATTTTGTATATCTATTTTTATACGTATTTACTTAATTTTATGTGTATTTTGTATATATATTTTTATAGAAATCTACGTTATTTTATGTGTATTCGTATATATATTTTGAAACAAATTTACATTGTTTTATATGTATTTTTGCATATCTTTTAATACAAGTTTACCTTATTGTATGTGCATTTTGTATATTTATTTCAATACAAATTTAAATATTTTTGTGTATTTTGGTATATATATTTTTATAAGAAATGCGCTATTTGAAGGGAATTTTGCATCTTTATTTTCATACAAATTTACATTATTTTATTAATATTCGGTGTATTTATTTTGTTACGATTTCACATTATTCTATTTGTTTTTTGTATATATTTTTTTATACATATTTACATTATTTAATGTGTATCTTGCATATATATTTCATAGAAATTTATTATCTATTATCTATTTTCATGCAAATACACATTCTTTTCATGATATTTTGTTTATTTATTTTGACACGAATTTACCTAGATATGTATTTTGTATATATATTTTTATACGTATTTACATAATTTCATGTGTATTTTGTATATATATTTCTATAGAAATCTAGGTTATTTTATGTGTATTCGTATATATATTTTGAAACAAATTAACTTTGTTTTATATGTATTTTTGAATATCTCTTTCAATACATATTTACCTTACTGTATATGCATTTTGTATATTTATTTCAATACAAATTTAAATATTTTATGTGTATTTTGTATATATATTTAAAAAAAAATGCTCTATTTTATTTGAATTTTGCATCTCTCTTTTCATACAAATTTACATTATTTTATTGATATTCTGTGTATTTATATTGATATAATTTTACATTATTCTATTTCTTTTTTGTATATATTTTTTATACACATTTACATTATTTAATGTATATCTTGCATATATATTTTATACAAATTTACGTTATTTTAAGTGTATTTGTATATATATTTTCATTCAAATTTACATTATTTTATGTGTATTTTGTATATGTATTTCAATACAAATTTACCTAATTTTATGTGTTTTTGTATATTTCTTTTCATACAAATTTTAAATATTTTTGTGTATTTTTGTATATAGTTTTATACAAATTTAGGTTATTTTATGTACGCATTTACATTATTTAATGTGTGTTTTGTATATATGTTTTTGTGCAAATTTACTTTATTTTATGTGCAAACAGGAACTTCGCGTCTGTGTTCACGGTCGAGAATACCCAGTCCGTACCCGAGAGCCCTTCCCCACCGATGGGAATCACTCCCCTAGAAATTGGTACAATCGACGAACGGGATGTGAAAAAGTACCTAGACAAACTCGAGACAAACAAGTCTACCGGACCCGACGACTTGTCACCCAGGCTGCTCAAGGAACTCAAGCAGCAAATCCTCAAGCCACTCACCGCCATCTACAATCTGTCACTACAACAAAACAAAGTCCCGAAAGACTGGAAACAAGCGAACGTAACACCGATCTACAAAAAGGGAGACAAAAGTGTGGCCCTAAACTACAGACCAATCAGCCTGACCTCAGTGGCGGGAAAAATCCTCGAGAAGATCATCAGAGACAAACTCGTTAGGTTCCTTGAAGACAACAACATCATTTCCGATGCTCAGCACGGTTTCAGGAACAAACGCTCATGCTTAACCAATTTATTGGACTTCTTCCAAGGTATCTATGAAAACTGGGATAATCATATCCCCAGTGATGTTATATATCTAGACTTTCAGAAAGCCTTTGACAAAGTGCCACATGAAAGACTCCTCAAGAAACTGAAGTCGGCGGGATTAGGCGACGATCTGACAGCGTGGATCAAAGACTGGCTCACAGAAAGAAAACAACGAGTTGTACTCAACGGACAGGCCTCGAGTGGCTCCCGGTCACAAGTGGAGTGCCACAGGGGTCAGTGCTGGGACCCATACTTTTCATCATATATATTAACGACCTAGAACTAGGATTAAAATCCAATCTTTCAAAATTTGCCGACGACACAAAGGTGGGTGGGAAGGCCCTCACGACGGCAGACTGCGAAATTATCCAGAGACCTGGACCAGATCACTCGGTGGTCAGAAAAATGGCAGATGTCCTTCAACACTACCAAATGTAAAGTAATGCATATCGGATCCAGAAACAGCAACCACATATACCACATGGGTGGCGCACCACTACATGTTGTGCAAGAGGAAAGAGACCTCGGGGTCACCATCAGCAGTGACTTGAAACAAACAAAACACTGCAAGTCCGCCTGTAAGAAAGCCAATACAATGCTTGGGTTCATATCGAGGAACTTCGAATACAAGACGCCGGGTTATGTTATCCTTGTATAATTCGCTGGTAAGGCCCCACCTGGAATACGCCGTGCAATTCTGGTCTCCTAATTACAGGAAAGACATTGAATTACTTGAGAGAGTACAGCGCCGCGCCACGAAGATGATACCATCACTGAGGACGAAACCCTATGAAGAACGACTCGAGCGACTCAACCTCTTCACGTTGGAAAAGAGACGACTGCGGGGAGACATGATACAAGTCTTTAAGTACCTGAACAAGCTCAGCAACGTTGATCACTCCAAACTCTTCACGCTACAAACTAACCTGAGAACAAGAAACAACGGAAAAACAATTCAAGCAAAGCGATGCAATACCGACATCGGCAGGAGTTATTTCTCGAATAGAGTTGTTCGCCACTGGAACAGCCTTCCTGCAGAAGTGGTTAGCGCAGAGACCATCAACTCCTTCAAGAAACGCATTGATCGCCACTTTGCTGCAACAGGAGTGAACTGAACGTTCCCAAGAGTAGGTACACAAGTGCTTTAATCCTTCCCTGCAAGCCACTCCTGTGGCAAACGGATTGATTAAATCACTGAACGCAGGCAGCCTAGTAATGAGCCAACAGGCTTTCTGCTGCCTGCTAGTCCATGTTTCCATGTTTCCATATATTTTTTTAGAAATTTGCGTTATTTTATGTGTATTTGTATATGTTTTCTCATACAAATTTACATTATTTTATTGCTATTTTGTGTATTTATTTTGATACGAATGAAAATAGAAATACAAAATATACATAAAATAAACTAAATTTGTATTGAAATATATATACAAAATACATAAAATAATGTAAATTTCTATCAAAATATTTTAACAGATGCGCATAAAATAACGTAAATTTGTTTTAAAATATACAAAATACACATTAAATAATGTAAATATGTATAAAAAAAATATATACAAAACACAAATAGAACAATGTAGAATCGTATCAAAATAAATACACAGAATATTAATAAAACAATGTAAATTTGTATGAAAATAAAGATGCAATATATCCATTAAATAACGCTTTTTTTTTTAAATATATATACCAAATACACATGAAAAAAATAATTTGTATTAAAATAAATATACAAAATACACATACAATAAGGTAAATCTGTATTGAAATAGATATGCAAAATATATATAAAACAATGTAAATTTGTTTCAAAATATATATACGAATACACATAAAATAACGTAGATTTGTATAAAAATATATATACAAAATACACATAAAATGAAGTAAATACGTATAAGAAAATGTATACAAAATACACATAAAATAATTTAAATTCGTTTCAAAATAAATAAACAAAATACCAATAAAAGAATGTGTATTTGTATAAATATAAATATACAAAATACACATAAAATAACGTAAATTTGTATAAAACTATATACAAAAATACACAGAAGTTATTAAATCCGTATGAAAATAGATATACAAAATACAGATAAAATAAGCTAGATTTGAATTGAAATGTATATACAAAATACATAAAATAATGTAAATTTGTATCAAAATATTTATAAAAATACATATAATAACGTAAATTTGTTTAAAATATATAAACAAAATACACATTAAATAATGTAAATACGTATAAAAAAATATGTACAAAATGCACATATAATCATGTAATTCGTATCAAACTAAATAAACAAAATATCAATAAAATAATGTAAATTTGTATGAGAAAACATATACAAATACATATAAAATAACGCTAATTTCCATAAAAATATATGTCCAAAAATGAACGTAAAATAAAGTAACTTTGGATAAAAATATATATACAAAACACACATTAAATAATGTAAATGCGTACATAAAATAACCTAAATTTGTATAAAACTATATACAAAAATACACAAAAATAATTTAAATTTGTATGAAAAGAAATATACAAAATACACATAAAATTAGGTTAATTTGTATTGAAATACATATACAAAATACATATAAAATAATGTAAATTTGAAAGAAAATATATAAACAAATACACATATAATAACGTAAATTTGTATGAAATATATTCAAAATACACATTAAATAATGTAAATATGTATAAAAAAATATATACAAAACACAAATAGTATAATGTAAAATCGTATCAAAATATATACACAGAATATTAATAAAATAATGTAAATTTGTATGAAAATTAAGATGCAAAATACCTATAAAATAACGCATTTTTTATAAAATTATTGATACCAAAATACACATAAAATATTTGAATTTGTATTAAAATAAATATACAAAATACACATACAATAAGGTAAATTTGTATTGAAATAGATATGCAAAATACATATAAAATAATGTAAATTTGTTTCAAAATATATATACGAATACACATAAAATAACGTAGATTTCTATAAAAATACATATACAAAATACACATAATATTAAGTAAATACGTATAAAAAAATGTATACAAAATACACATAAAATAATGTAAATTCGTATAATGTAAATAAACAATATACAAATAAAAGAATGTGTATTTGTATAAACATAAATATTCAAAATGCACATAAAATAACGTAAATTTATATAAAACTATATACATAAAATAACGCAAATTTCTATAAAAATATATGTACAAAAATGAACATTAAATAAATTTGCATAAAAATATATATACAAAACACACATTAGATAATGTAAATGAGTATAAAAATATGTATACAAAATACCTATGAAATAATCTAAACTCGTATCGAGTTAAATTAAGAAATACCAATAAAATAATGTAATTTTGGATGAAAATATATATACAAAATACACATAAAATAACCTAAATACAAATACAAATATACACATAAAATAATTTAAAATTGAATGAAATAAATATACAAAATAAACATAAAATAAGGTAAATTTGCAATGAAATATATGAAAAAATACACATAAAATAATATAAATTTGTATGAAAATATATATACAAATACACATTAAATAACATGAATTTGTATAAAATTTGTATCAAAATATATACTTATACACACAATAAAATAACGTAATTTTTTTATGAAAATGTATATACAAAATACACATAAAATAATTTAAATACGTAGAAAAATATATATACAAAAAAATATATATAAACAAATACACATAAAATAATGTAACTTTGGATAAAATATATATACAAAATGAACATTAAATAATGTAAATATGTATAAAAAAATATATACAAAAAACACATAGATTATTTCATACGTATTTTGTATACATATTTTTATACTCATTTACATTATCTAATGTGTGTTTTGTATATATTTTTTTATGCAAACTAATTTTATGTGCATTTTTGTACATATATTTTTATAGAAACTTAAAGCGTTATTTTATGTGTATTGTATATGTTTTCATACAAATTTACATTATTTAATTAGTTTTGTTTATTTATTTTGATACGAATGACTTGATTATTTGTGTATTTTGTAAATATTTTTTTATACGTATTTACATTACTTAATGTGTATTTTGTTTATATATTTTTTTTACAAATCTACGTTATTATATGTGTATTTGTTAAAAATATTTTGAAACGAATTTACTTTATTTTATGTATTTTGTATATATATTTCAATTCAAATTTAGCTTATTTTGTGCGTATTTTGTATATCTATTTTCATGCAAATTTAATTACTTTTGTGTATTTTTGTATATAGTTTTATACAAATTTACGTTACTTTATATGCATTTTGTATATTTATATTTATACAAATACACATTCTCTTATAGGTATTCTGTTTATTTATATTTATACGAATTTACACTATTTTATGTGTATTTTGTATACATTTTTGATTCGCATTTACTTAATTTTATTTGTATTTTGTATATATATATTTATAGAAATCTACGTTATTTTATGTGTATTCGTATATATCTTTTGAAACAAATTTACATTGTTTTATATGTTTTTTGCATATCTATTTCAATACAAATTTTCCTTATTGTATGTGCATTTTGTATATTTATTTTAATACAAATTCAAATATTTTATGTCTATTTTGGTATATATAATTTAAAAAAAAATGCGTTATTTATAGGTATTTTGCATCTTAGTTTTCATACAAATGTACATTATTTTATTAATATTCTGTGTATATATTTTGATACGATTTTATATTATACTATTTGTGTTTTGTATATATTTTTTTATATATATTTTCATTATTTAATGTGTATTTTTTATATATATTTTATACAAATTAACGTTATTTTAAGTGTATTTGTTTATATAATTTCATTCAAATTTACATTATTTTAAGTGTATTTATCATATGTATTTCAATACAAATCTACCTAATTTTATGTGTATTTTGTATATTTATTTTCATACAAATTTAAATTATTTTTTGTGTTTTTTTGTATATACATATAGAGTAAATTTCTATGAAAATATATATTCAAAATACACATAAAATTATGTGAATAAGTATAAAAATATATATATCAAATACACCTAAAAAAATGAAAATTCGTATTAAAATAAATAAACCAAATTCCGATAAAAGAACGTATATCTGTAGGAAAATAAATATACAAAATACACATAAAAATACGAAAATTTGAATAAAAATATATACAAAAAAACAAAAAAATAAATTTCAATTTGAATGAAAATAGATATACAAAATACACATATAATTATACAAAATATACATAGAATAATGTAAAATCGTATCAAAATAAATACACAGAATATCAATAAAATAATGTAATTTTGTATGAAAATAAAGATGCAAAATACCCATAAAATAAAGCATATTTTTTTTTAAATACATATACAAGAATACACATAGAATAATTAAATTTGTATTAAAATTAATATACAAAATGCACGTACAATAAGGTAAATTTGTATTGAAAAAATATACAAAATGCACATAAAACAATGTATATTTGTTTCAAAATATATATACGAATTCACATAAAATAACGTATATTTCTATAGGAATATATATACAATATACACATGAAATGACGTAAATACGTATAAAAATATATATACACAATACACATTAAATAATGTAAATTCGCATCAAAATAAATAAACAAAATATCAATAAAAGAATGTGTATTTGTATGAAAATAGATATACAAAATACACATAAAATATTGTAAATTTGAATAAAACTCTATTAAAAAAATACACAAAAATAATTAAAATTTGTATAAAAATATATATACAAAATACCCATAAAACTAGTTAAATTTCTATTGAAATACATATACAAAATACACATAAAATAATGTAAATTTGAATGAAAATATATAAACAAATACACTTAAAATAATGTAAATTTTTATGAAATATATATAGAAAATACACATTAAATAATGTAAATATGTGTAAAAAAATATGTACAAAACACAAATAGAATAATGTGAAATAGTATCAAAATAAATACACAGAATATTAATAAAATAATGTAAATTTGTATGAAAATAAAGATGCAAAATACCCATAAAACAACGAATTTTTTATGAAAATATATATACCAAAATACACATAAAATATTTAAATTTGTATTACAATAAATATACAAAATGCACATACAATAAGGTAAATTTGTATTGAAATAGATATGCAAAATACACATAAAACAATATAAATTCGTTTCAAAATATATATTCGAATACACATAAAATAACGTAGATTTATATAAAAATATATATACAAAATACACATAAAATGAAGTAAATACGTATAAGAAAATGTATACAAAATACACATAAAATAATGTAAATTCGTATCAAAATAAATAAACTAAATGCCAATAAAAGAATGTTTACTTGTATAAATATAAATATACAAAATACACATAAAATAACGTAAAATTGTATAAAACTGTATACAAAAATAAACAAAAATAATTAAATTTGTATGAAAATAGATATACAAAAGACACATAAAATAAGCTTAATTTGAATTGAAATAAATATAGAAAATACATAAAATAATGTAAATTTGTATCAAAATATATATTCAAATAAACATATAATAACGTAAATTTGTATAAAAATATATAAACAAAATATGCATTAAATAATGTAAATACGTATAAAAGATATGTACGTAATGTAAAAATTTATAAAATTAAAGATGCAAAATACCCATAAAATAACTCATATTTAAAAAAAAATATATACAAAAATACACATAAAATAATTGAATTTGTATTAAAATAAATATACAAAATACACATACAATAAGGTAGATTTTTATTGAAATAGATATGCAAAAAACACATAAAATAATGCAATTTTTTATCAAAATATATACGAATACACACAATAAAATTACGTAAATTTTTATGAAAATATATATACAAAATACACATAAAATAATGTAAATACATAGAAAAATATATATATACAAAATACACATAAAATAGTGTAAATTCGTATCAAAATAAATAAACAAAATTTCCTCAAAAAGAATGTATATTTGTAGGAAAATATATATACAAAATACAAATAAAATAACAAAAATTTGTATAAAAATATATTCAAAAATACACAAAAATAATTTAAATATGTTTGAAAATAGATATGCAAAATACACATGAAATTAGGCAAATTTTTATTGAAATACATATACAAAATACATATAAAATAATGTAAATTTGTATGAAAATATATAAACAAATACACATAAGATAACGTAAATTTCCATAAAATGTATGTACAAAATATACATTAAATAATGTAAATATGTCTAAAAATATATATACAAAATACACAGAATAACGTAAAATCGTATCAAAATAAATAAACAGACTTTCAATAAAATAATGTAAATTTGTATGAAAATAAAGATGCAAAATACCCATATAATAACGCATATTTGTTTAAAAATATATATACAAAAATACACATAAAATAATTAAATTTGTATCAAAATAAATATACAAAAGGCACATACAATAAAGAAAATTTTATTGAAATAGATATGCGAAATACACATAAATAATGTAAATTTGTATCAAAATATATATACGAATACACATAAAATAGAGTAAATTTCTATGAAAATATATATATATGTATTTATACAAGTAAACATTATTTTATTGATATTCTGTGTATTTATTTTGATACGATTTTACATTATTCTATGTATATTTTGTATATCTATTTTATACAAATGTACGTTATTTTATGTGAATTTGTTTTCATTTCATACAAATTTACATTATTTTATGTGAATTTTGTACATGTATTTAAATACAAATTTAACTAATTATATGTGTATTTTGTATATCTATTTTCATACAAATTGAAATTAATTTTTTTGTTTTTTTGTATATATTTTTATTCAAATTTTCGTAATTTTTTTTGTATTTTGTATATTTATTTTCCTACAAATATACGTTCTTTTATCGGAATTTTGTTTATGTATTTTGATACGAATTTTCATTTTTTTAGGTGTATTTGATATATATATTTTTATACTTATTTACATAATTTTATATGTATTTTGAATATATATTTTCATAGAAATTTACTCTATATGTATATACAAAAAAACACAAAAATAATTTAAATTTGTATGAAAATAAATATACAAAATACACATAAAATTAGGTAAATTTGTATTGAAATACATATACAAAATACACTTAAAATAATGTAAATTTGAATGAAATTATATAAACAAATACACTTAAAATAACGTTAATTTGTATAAAATATATATAAAAATACACATTAAATAATGAAAATATGTATAAAAAATATATACAAAACACAAATAGTATAATATAAAATCGTATCAAAATATATAACCAGAATATTAATAAAATAATTTACATTTGTATGAAAACTGAGATGGAAAATACCTATAAAATAACGCATTTTTTATAAAATTATATATACCAAAATACACAAAAAATATTTGAATTTGTATTAAAATAAATATACAAAATGCACATACAATAACGTAAATTTGTATTGAAATAGATATGCAAAAAACATATAAAACAATGTAAATTTGTTTCAAAATATATATACGAATACACATAAAATAACGTAGATTTCTATAAATATATATATACAAAATACAAATAAAATTAAGTAAATACGAATCAAAAATGTATACAAAATACACATAAAATAATGTAAATTCGTAAAATATAAATAAACAAAATACCAATAATAGAATGTGTATTTGTATAAATATAAATATACAAAATGCACATAAAATACCGTAAATTTGTATAAAACTATATACAAAAATACACAGAAGTAATTAAATTTGTATGAAAATAGATATACAAAATACACACAAAATAAGCTAAATTTGAATTGAAATATATATACAAAATACATAAAATAAAGTAAACTCGTTTCAAAATATTTTTAACAAATACACATATAATAACGTAAATTTGTTAAAAAAAACTATATAAACAAAATACACATTAAGTAATGTAAATACGTATAAAAAAATATTTACAAAATACACAAATAATCAAGTCATTCGTATCAAAATAAATAAACAAAAAACTAATTAAATAATGTAAATTTGTATGAGAAAACATATACAAAATACACATAAAATAACGTTTTAAGTTTCTATAAAAACATATGTACAAAAATGCACATAAAATTAGTTTGCATAGAAAAATATATACAAAACACACATTAGATAATGTAAATGAGTATAAAAATATGTATACAAAATACCTATGAAATAATCTAAATTCGTATCGAGTTAAATTAAGAAAATAACTATAAAATAATGTAATTTTGGATGAAAATATATATAGAAAACACACATAAAATAACCTAAATTCAAATACAAATATACACATTAAATAATTTAAATTTGAATGAAATAAATATACAAAATAAACATAAAATAAGGTAAATTTGTAATAAAATATATGTAAGAATACACATAAAATAATATAAATTTGAATGAAAATATATATACAAATACACATAAAATAACATGAATTTGTATAAAATTTGTTTCAAAATATATACGAATACACACAATAAAATAACGTAAATTTTTATGAAAATGTATATATAAAATACACATAAAATAGTTTAAATACGTAGAAAAATATATATACAAAATACACATAAAATAATGTAAATTCGTAAAAAATTAGATACACAAAATTAAAATAAAAGAATGTATATTTGTAGGAAAATATATATACAAAAAACAAATGAAATAACTAAAATTTGTATTAAAATATATACAAAAATACACAAAAATAATTTTAATTTGTTTGAAAATAGATATGCAAAATACACATAAAGTAAGGCAAATTTGTATTGATATACATATACAAAACTCACATAAAATAATGTAAATTTGTATGAAAATATATAAACAAATACATATAAAATCACGTAAATTTGGATAAAATATATATATACAAAATATACATTAAATATTTTAAATATGTATAAAAATATATTATATTATATATATTTTTATTGATATTTGCGTTATTTATGTGTATTTTGTATATGTTTTCTCATAGAAATTTACATTATTTTATTGGTATTTTGTCTATTTATTTTGATACGAATTACATGATTATTTGTGTATTTTTTACATTTTTTTATACGTATTTACATTATTTAATGTGTATTTTGTTTATATATTTTTATACAAATTTACGTTATTATATGTGTATTTGTATAGGTATTTTGATACAAATTTACATTATTTTATGTATTTTGTATATATATTTCAATTCAAATTATGTGTATTTTGTATATCTATTTATTTTAATACAAAATCAAATATTTTATGTTTTTTCGTATTTATATTTTTATAAAAAATGCGTTATTTTATGGGTATTTTGCATCTTAATTTTCATACAAATTTACATTATTTTATTAATATTTTCTGTATTTATTTTGATACGATTTTACATTATTTTATTTGTGTTTTGTATATATTTTTTATACATATTTACATTATTTAATGTGTTTTTTGTATATATATTTGATACAAATTTACGTAATTTTAAGTCTATATGTTTATATATTTTCATTCAAATTTACATTATTTTCAGTGTATTTTGTATATGTATTTCAATACAAATTTACCTCTTTTTATATGTTTTTTGTATATTTATTTTCATACAAGTTTAAATTATTTTTGTGTATTTTTGTATATAGTTTTATACAAATTTAGGTTATTTTATGTGTATTTTGTATATCTATTTTCATACAAATACACATTCTTTTCATGATATTTTGTTTATTTATTTTGACACGAATTAACATTATTTAATGTGTATTTTGTATATATATTTTTATACGTATTTACATTATTTCAAGTGTATTTTGTATATATATTTCTATAGAAATCTCCGTTATTTTATGTGTATTCGTATATATATTTTGAAACAAATTTTCATTGTTTTATGTGTATTTTGCATATTTTTTCAATACAATTTTACTTTATTGTATGGGCATTTTGTATATTAATTTTATTACAAATTTGATTAATCTATGTGTATTTTTGTATATGTATTTTTATAAAAATATGCTTTATTTTATGGGTATTTTGCATCTTTATTTTCATACAAATTTACATTATTTTATTGATATTCTGTGTATTTATTTTGATATGTTTTTACATTATTCTATGTGTATTTTGTATATATTTTATATAAAATGTATTTGTTTTCATTTCATACAAATCTACATTATTTTATGTGTTTTTTGTACATGTATTAAATACAAATTTAACTAGTTATATGTGTATTTTGTATATCTATTTTGTATATATATTTTAATAGAAATTTACTCTATTTTATGAGTATTCGTATATATATTTTGATACAAATTTACTTTATTAATGTGTATTTTGCATATCTATTTCAATTCAAATTTACTTTATTGTACGTGCATTTTGTATATTTATTTTAATACAAATTTAATTATTTTATATGTATTTTTGTATATATATTTTTATGCAAATATGCGTTATTATATGGATATTTTGCATCTTTATTTTCATAGAAATTTACATTATTTTATTGATATTCTCTTTATTTATTTTGATACCATTTAACATTATTCTATGTGTTTTTTGTATATATATTTTTTTTATACATATTTACATTATTTAATGTTCATTTTGTATATATATTTTATCAGAATTTACATTATTTTATGTGTATTTAATTATATATTTTCATACATATTTACATTATTTTATGTGATTTTTGTATATATATATTTTTCAACGTATTTAAATTATTTTATGTGTATTTTGTATATATTTTTTCATAAAAAAATTACGTTATTTTATTGTGTGTATAAGTATATATTTTGATACAAATTTTATACAAATTCATGTTATTTAATGTGTATTTGTATATATATTTTCATACAAATTTATATTATTTTATGTGTATTTTTTCTTATATTTCATTACAAATTTACCTTATTTATGTTTATTTTGTATATTTACTTCATTCAGTTTTAAATTATTTTATGTGTATATTTGTATTTGTATTTAGGTTATTTTATGTGTATTTTGTATATATATTTTCATCAAAATTACATTATTTTATTGGTATTTTTTAATTTAATTCGATACGAATTTAGATTATTTCATAGGTATTATGTATACATATTTTTATACTCATTTACACTATCTAATGTGTGTTTTCTATATATATTTTTATGCAAGTTTATCTAATGTTCATTTTTGTACATATATTTTTATAGAAATTTGCGTTATTTTATGTATATAGTTTTATATAAATTTACGTTATTTTATGTGCATTTTGTATATTTATATTTATACAAATACACATTCTTTTATTGGTATATTGTTTATTTACATTTATACGAATTTACATTATTTTATGTGTATTTTGTATACATTTTTTTATACGTATTTACTTAATTTCATGTGTATTTTGTATATGTATTTTTATAGAAATCTACGTTATTTTATGTGTATTCGTATTTATATTTTGAAACAAATTTACATTATTTTATATGTATTTTCCATATCTATTTCAATACAAATTTACCTTATTGTATGTGCATTTTGTATATTTATTTTAATACAAGTTCAAATATTTTATGTGTATTTTGGTATTAATAATTTTATAAAAAATGCGTTATTTTATAGGTATTTTGCATCTTAATTTTCATTTTATATGTACTTTGTATATATATTTTTATACGCTCTTACATTATTTAATATTTATTTTGAATATATATTTTTATACAAATTCATGGTATTTTATGTGTATTTGTATATATATTTTCATATAAATTTACATTTTTGTATGTGTATTTTGTGTATATATTTTATTACAAATCTACCTTATTTTATGTTTATTTTGTATGTGTATTTTGTATATTTATATTTATCCAAATACACATTCTTTTAATGGTATTTTGTTTATTTATTTTAACTCGAATTTACATTATTTTATGTGTATTTTGATTACATTTTTTATACGTATTTACTTAATTTTATTTGTATTTTGTATGTATATTTTTATAGAAATCTACGTTTTTTTATATGTATTCGTATATATATTTTGAAAGAAATTTACATTGTTTTATATGTATTTTTGCATATCTCTTTCAATACAAATTTACCTTATTGTATATGCATTTTGTATATTTATTTCAATACAAATTTAAAAATTTTATGTGTATTTTGGTATATATATTTTTATAAGAAATGCGCTATTTTATGGGAATTTTGCATCTTTATTTTCATACAAATTTACATTATTTTATTAATATTCGGTGTATTTATTTTGATACGACTTTACATTATTCTATTTGTTTTTTTTGTATATACTTTTTTATACATATTTCCATTATTTAATGTGTATCTTGCATATATATTTTATACAAATTTATTATCTATTATCTATTTTCATACAAATATACATTCTTTTCATGATATTTTGTTTATTTATTTTGACACGAATTTACATTATTTGATATGTATTTTGTATATATTTTTTTATTCGTATTTACATAATTTAATATGTATTTTGTATATATATTTAATAGATATTCAAAATACACATAAAATAACCTAAATTTGTATCAAACTAGATACAAAAATACACAAAAATATTTTAAATTTGTATGAAAATAAATATACAAAATACACATTAAATTAGGTAAATTTGTATGGAAATACATATACAAAATACACATAAAATAATGTAAATTTGAATGAAAATACATAAACAAATACACTTAAAAAAACGTAAATTTGTATAAAAAAATATATACAAAACACAAATAGAATAATGTAAAATCGTATGAAAATAAATACACAGAATATTAATAAAATAATGTAAATTTGTATGAAAATAAAGAGGCAAAATACCCATAAAATAACGCATTTTTTTTATTTATAAAAATATATATACCAAAATACATATAAAAAAATTAGATTTGTATTAAAATAAATATATAAAAAACACATACAATAAGATAAATTTGTATTGAAATAGATACGCAAAATACATATCAAGCAATGTAAATTTGTTTCAAAATATGTATACGAATACACATAAAATAACGTAGATTTCTATAAATATATATATACAAAATACACATGAAATGAAGTAAATACGTATAAAAAAATGTATACAAAATACACATAAAATAATGTAAATTCGTATCAAAATAAATAAACAAAATACCAATAAAAGAATGTGTATTTGTATAAATATAAATATACAAAATACACATAAAATAACGTAAATTTATATAAAACTATATACATAAATACACAGAAGTAATTAAATTTGTATGAAAATATATACAAAAAACACACAAAATAAGCTAAATTTGAATTGAAATATATATACAAAATACATGAAATAAAGTAAATTTGTATCAAAATATTTATACAAATACACATATAATAACGTAAATTTGTATGAAAATATATAAACAAAATACACATTAAATAATGTAAATACGTATAAAAAAATGTGAACAAAATACACATATAATCATGTAATTCGTATCAAAATAAATAAACAAAATACCAATAAAATAATATAAATTTGTATGAGCAAACGTGTATGTTGCATATTTTTTCAATACAAATTTACCTTATTATATACGCATTTTGTATATCAATTTTAATACAAATTTAATTATTCGATGTGTATTTTTGTATCTGTATTTTTATAAACATATGCTTTATTTTTTGGGTATTTTGCATCTTTCTTTTCATAAAAATTTACATTATTTTATTGATATTCTGCTCATTCATTTTGATACGAATTGACATTATTCTATGTGTATTTGTTTATATATTTTGACACAAATATACAATATCTTATGGCTATTTTGTATATACATTTCAAAAGAAATTTACCTAGTTTTATGTGTATTTTGTGTATCTATTTTCATATAAACTCAAATTATTTCTATGTATTTTTGTATATATTTTAATACAAATTTCAGTTACGTTATGTGTATTTTGTAAATCTATTTTCATTCAAATATATATTATTTTATTGGTATTTTGTTGATTTATATTGATACGAATTTACATTATTTTATATGTACTTTTTATATATATTTTTATACGCATTTACATTATTTAATATTTATTTTGAATGTATAATTATATACAAATTCATGGAATTTTATGTGTATTTGTATATATATTTTCATATAAATTTACATTATTTTATGTGTATTTTGTACATATATTTCATTACAAATTTACCTTATTTTATGTTTATTTTGTATGTGTATTTTGTACATTTATATTTATACACGTTTACTCATACAAATTTATATTATTTTATTGGTATTTTGTTTATTTATTTAGATACGAATTACATGATTATATGTGTATTTTGTACACATTTTTTTATACGTATTTACATTATTTAATGTGTATTTTGTTTATATATTTTCATACAAATTTACGTTATTATATGTGTATTTGTATAAATATTTTGATACAAATTTACTTTATTTCATGTATTTTGTATATATATTTCAATTCAAATTTAGCTTATTTTGTGTGTATTTTGTATATATTTTCATACAAATTTAATTACTTCAGTGTATTTTTGTAAATAGTTTTATATAAATTTACGTAATTTTGTGTATTTTGTATATTTATATTTATACAAATACACATTCTTTTATTTGTATTTTGTTTGTTTATTTTGATACGAATTTACATTATTCTATGTGTATTTTGTATACATTTTTTTATACGTATTTACTTCATTTTATGTGTATTTTTTATATATATTTTTATAGAAATCTACGTTATTTTATGTGTATTCGTATACGTATTTTGAAACAAATTTACATTACTTTATATGTATTTTGCATATCTATTTCAATACAAATTTACGTTATTGTACATATAAAACAATGTAAATTTGTTTCAAAATATATGTACGAATACAAATCAAATAACGTAGATTTCTATAAAAATATATACAAAATACACATAAAATTAAGTAAATACGTATAAAAAAATGTAAACAAAATACACATAAAATAATGTAAATTCGAGACAAAATAAATAAACAAAATACCAATAAAAAAATGTGTATTTGTATAAATATAAATGTACAAAATACACATACAAAATAAACATAAAATAAGGTAAATTTGTAATGAAATATATGAACAAAATACACATAAAATAATGTAAATTTATATGAAAATATATATACAAATACACATAAAATACCATGAATTTGTATTAAATTATAAATTCAAAATAAATATTAAATAATGTAAATGCGTATAAAAATATATATACAAAGTAAATATAAAATAATGTAAATTCGTATCAATATAAATGAACAAAATACCAATAAAATAATATATATTTGAATGAAAATAGATTTACAAAATACACATAACCTAACTAAAATTTGTATTGAAATATATACAAAAATACATACAAATAATATGAGTTTGTATGAAAATAGATATTCAAAATACACATAAAACTAGGTAAATTTCTTTTGAAATATATATACAAAATACCCATAAAATATTGTAAATTTGTGTCAAAATATATAAACAAATACACATAAAATTACGTAAATTTGAATGAAAAATATATACAAAATACACATAGAATAATGTCAAATCGTATCAAAATGAATGAGCAGAATATCAATAAAATAACGTAAATTTGTATGAAAATATAGATGCAAAATACCCATAAAATAAAGCATACTTTTATAAAAATACATATAGAAAAATACACATAGAATAATTAAATTTGTATTAAAATTAATAAACAAAATGCATATACAATAAATTTAAATTTGATTATATTAAATGAAAAAAATATACAAAATAAACATAAAATAAGGTAAATTTGTAATAATATATATGTAAGAGTACACATAAAATAATATAAATTTGTATGAAAATATATATACAAATAGACATAAAATAACATGAATTTGTATAAAATTTGTTTCAAAATATATACGAATACACACAATAAAATAACGTAAATTTTTATGAAAATGTATATATAAAATACACATAAAATAATTTAAAAACGTAGAAAAATATATATACAAAATACACATAAAATAATGTAAATTCGTAAAAAAATTAAATACACAAAATTCCAATAAAAGAGTGTATATTTGTAGGAATATATATATACAAAAAACAAATAAAATAACTATAATTTGTATAAAAATATATACAAAAATACACAAAAATAATTTAAATTTGTTTGAAAATAGATATGCAAAATACACATAAAGTTAGGCAAATTTGTATTGAAATACATATACAAAACTCACATAAAATAATGTAAATTTGTATTAAAATATATAAACAAATACATATAAAATAACGTAAATTTGGATAAAATATATATACAAAATATACATTAAATATTTTAAATATGTATAAAAATATATTATATTATATATATTTTTATTGATATTTGCGTTATTTATGTGTATTTTGTATATGTTTTTTCATAGAAATTTACATTATTTTATTGGTATTTTGTCTATTTATTTTGATACGAATTACATGATTATTTGTGTATTTTGTACATTTTTTTATATGTATTTACATTATTTAATGTGTGTTTTGTTTATATATTTTTATACAAATTTACGTTATTATATGTGTATTTGTATAAGTATTTTGATACAAATTTACATTATTTTATGTATTTTGTATATATATTTCAATTCAAATTTAGCTTATTTTATGTGCATTTTGTATATCTATTTATTTTAATACAAAATCAAATATTTTATGTTTTTTCGTATATATATTTTTATAAAAAATGCGTTATTTTATGGGTATTTTGCATCTTAATTTTCATGCAAATTTACATTATTTTATTAATATTTTCTGTATTTATTTTGATACGATTTTACATTATTTTATTTGTGTTTTGTATATATTTTTTTATACATATTTACATTATTTAATGTGTTTTTTGTTTATATATTTGATGCAAATTTACGTTATTTTAAGTCTATATGTTTATATATTTTCATTCAAATTTACATTATTTTACGTGTATTTTGTATATGTATTTCAATACAAATTTACCTAATTTTATATGTTTTTTGTATATTTATTTTCATAAAAGTTTAAATTATTTTTGTGTATTTTTGTATATAGTTTTATAAATTTAGGTTATTTTATGTGTATTTTGTATATCTATTTTCATACAAATACACATTCTTTTCATGATATTTTGTTTATTTATTTTGACACGAATTAACATTATTTAATGTGTATTTTGTATATATATTTTTATACGTATTTACATTATTTCAAGTGTATTTTGTATATATATTTCTATAGAAATCTGCGTTATTTTATGTGTATTCGTATATATATTTTGAAACAAATTTACATTGTTTTATGTGTATTTTGCATATTTTTTTAATACAAATTTACCTTATTGTATGTGCATTTTGTATATTAATTTTAATACAAATTTGATTATTTTTATAAAAATATGCTTTATTTTATGGGTATTTTGCATCTTTATTTTCATACAAATTTACATTATTTTATTGATATTCTGTGTATTTATTTTGATATGTTTTTACATTATTCTATGTGTATTTTGTATATATATTTTATATAAAATGTATTTGTTTTCATTTCATACAAATCTACATTATTTTATGTGTTTTTTGTACATGTATTTAAATACAAATTTAACTAGTTATATGTGTATTTTGTATATCTATTTTGTATGTATATTTTCATAGAAATTTACTCTATTTTATGAGTATTTGTATATATATTTTGATACAAATTTACATTATTAATGTGTATTTTGCATATCTATTTCAATGCAAATTTACTTTATTGTACGTGCATTTTGTATATTTATTTTAATACAAATTTAAATATTTTATATGTATTTTTGTATATATATTTTTATACAAATATGCGTTATTATATGGATCTTTTGCATCTTTATTTTCATACAAATTTACATTATTTTATTGATATTCTCTTTATTTATTTTGATACGATTTAACATTATTCTATGTGTTTTTTGTATAAATTTTTTTTATACATATTTACATTATTTAATGTTCATTTTGTATATATATTTTATCCCAATTTACATTATTTTATGCGTATTTGTTTATATATTTTCATACATATTTTTTGTATATATATTTTTCTACGTATTTAAATTATTTTATGTGTATTTTGTATATACATTTTCATAAAAAAATTACGTTATTTTATTGTGTGTATAAGTATATATTTTTATACTAATTTTAAACAAATTCATGTTATTTAATATGTATTTGTATATATATTTTCATACAAATTTATATTATTTTATGTGTATTTTTTCATATATTTCATTACAAATTTACCTTATTTTATGTTTATTTTGTATATTTATTTCATTCAATTTTAAATTATTTTATGTGTATATTTGTATTTGTATTAAGGTTATTTTATGTGTATTTTGTATATATATTTTCATCCAAAATTACATTATTATATTGGTATTTTCTTAATTTAATTCGATAAGAATTTAGATTATTTCATAGGTATTTTGTATACATATTTTTATACTCATTTACATTATCTAATGTGTGTTTTATATATATATTTTTATGCAAATTTATTTTATGCTCATTTTTGTACATATATTTTTATAGAAATTTGCGTTATTTTATGTATATAGTTTTATATAAATTTACGTTATTTTATGTGCATTTTGTATATTTATATTTATACAAATACACATTCTTTTATTGCTATATTGTTTATTTATATTTATACGAATTTACATTATTTTATGTGTATTTTGTATACATTTTTTTATACGGATTTACTTAATTTTATGTGTATTTTGTATATGTATTTTTATAGAAATCTACGTTATTTTATGTGTATTCGCATATATATTTTGAAACAAATTTACATTATTTTATATGTATTTTGCATATCTATTTTAATACAAATTTACCTTATTGTATGTGCATTTTGTATATTTATTTTGATACAAATTCAAATATTTTATGTGTATTTTGGTATCAATAATTTTATAAAAAATGCGTTATTTTATAGGTATTTACATCTTAATTTTCATACAAATTTACATTATTTTATTAATATTCTGTGTATATATTTTGATACGATTTTACATTATTCTACTTGTGTTTTGTATATATTTTTTTTATACATATTCACATTATTTAATGTGTATTTTGATTATATATTTCATACAAATTTACGTTATTATATGTGTATTTGTTTATATATTTTCTTTCAAATTTACATTATTTTATGTGTATTTTGTATATGTATTTCAATAGAAATTAACCTATTTTTATGTGTATTTTGTATATTTCTTTTCATACAAATTTAAATTATTTTTGTGTTTTTTTGTATATAGTTTTATACAAATTTAGGTTATTTTATGTACGCATTTACATTATTTAATTTGTGTTTTGTATATATATTTTTATCCAAAGTTAATTTATTTTACGTTCATTTTTGGACATATATTTTTATAGAAATTAGCGTTATTTTATATGTATTTGCATATGTTTTCTCATACAAATTTACATTATTTTATTGCTATTTTGTTTATTTAGTTAGATACGAATTACATGATTATATGTGTATTTTGTACATATTTTTTATACGTATTTACATTACTTAATGTGTATTTTGTTTATATATTTTAAAACAAATTTACGTTATTATATGTATTTTTATAAATATTTTGATACAAATTTACATTATTTTATGTATTTTGTATATACATTTCAATTCAAATTTAGCTTATTTTATCAGTATTTTGTATATCTATTTTCATACGAATTTAATTACTTCTGTGTATTTTTGTATATAGTTTTATACAAATTTACGTTATTTTATGTGTATTTTGTATATTTATATTTATACAAATACACATTCTTTTATTGGTATTTTGTTTATTTATTTTGATACGAATTTACATTATTTTATGTGTATTTTGTATACATTTTTTTATACGTATTTACTTCATTTTACGTGTATTTTGTATATATATTTTTATACAAATCTACGTTATTTTGTGTGTATTCGTATATATATTTTGAAACAAATTTACTTTGTTTTATATGTATTTTGCATATCTATTTCAATACAGATTTACCTTATTGTATGTGTATTTTGTATATATATTTTAATACAAATCTAATTTTTTGATGTCTATTTTGGTATATATATTTAAAAAAAAAATGTGTTATTTTATGGGTATTTTGCTTCTTTATTTTCATACAAATTTACATTATTTTATTAATATTCTGTGTATTTATTTTGATACGATTTTACATTATTCTATTTGTGTTTTGTACATATTTTTTTATACAAATTTACGTTTTTTTTATAAAATTATTGATACCAAAATACACATAAAATATTTCAATTTGTATTAAAATAAATATACAAAATGCACATACAATAAGGTAAATTTGTATTGAAATAGATATGCAAAATACATATAAAATAATGTAAATTTGTTTCAAAATATATATACGAATACACATAAAATAACGTAGATTTCTATAAAAATACATATACAAAATACATATAAAATTAAGTAAATACGAATAAAAAAATGTATGCAAAATAAACATAAAATAATGTAAATTCATATAAATGTAAATAAACAATATGCCAATAAAAGAATGTGTATTTGTATAAATATAAATATACAAAATGCACATAAAATAACGTAAATTTATATAAAACTATATACATAAAATAACGCAAATTTCTATAAAAATATATGTACAAAAATGAACATAAAATAAATTTGCATAAAAATATATATACAAAACACGCATTAGATAATGTAAATGAGTATAAAAATATGTATAGATAATACCTATGAAATAATCTAAATTCGTATGGAGTTAAATTAAGAAAATACCAATAAAATAATGTAGTTTTGGATGAAAATATATATACTAAATACACATAAAATAACTTAAATTCAAATACAAATATACACATAAAATATTGTATTTTGTATATACATTTCAATTCAAATTTAGCTTATTTTTTCTGTATTTTGTATATCTATTTTCATACGAATTTAATTACTTTTGTGTATTTTTGTATAGTTTTATACAAATTTCCGTTATTTTATGTGTATTTTGTATATTTATATTTATACAAATACACATTCTTTTATTGGTATTTTGTTTATTTATTTTGATACGAATTTACATTATTTTATGTGTATTTTGTATACATTTTCTTATACGTATTTACTTCATTTTATGTGTATTTTGTATATATATTTTTATACAAATCTACGTTATTTTATGTGTATTCGTATATATATTTTGAAACAAATTTACATTGTTTTATATGTATTTTGCATATCTATTTCAATACAGATTTACCTTATTGTATGTTTATTTTGTATATTTATTTTAATACAAATTAATTTTTTCATGTGTATTTTGGTATATATATTTTTATAAAAAATGCGTTATTTAATGGGTATTTTGCATCTTTATTTTCATACAAATTTACATTGTTTTATTAATATTCTGTGTATTTATTTTGATACGATTTTACATTATTCTATTTGTGTTTTGTATATATTTTTTTATACATATTTACATTATTTAATGTGTATTTTGTATATTTTAAAACAAATTTACGGTATTTTATGCGCATCTGTTAAAATATTTTGATACAAATTTACATTATTTTATGTATTTTGTATATATATTTCAATACAAATTTAGTTTATTTTATGTATATTTTGTATATCTATCATTCGTATCAAAATAAATAAACAAAATAGCAATCAAATAATGTAAATTTGTATGAGAAAACATATACAAATACACATAAATTAACGCAAATTTCTAAAAAAATATATGTACAAAAATGCACATAAAATAAAGTAAATTTGCATAAAAATATATATACAAAACACACATTAAATCAAGTAAATGCGTACAAAAAATAACCTAAATTTGTATAAAACTATATACAAAAATGCACAAAAATATTTAAAATTTGTATGAAAAGAAATATACAAAATACACATAAAACTAGGTAAATTTGTATTGAAATACATATACAAAATGCACATAAAATAATGTAAATTTGAATGAAAATATATAAACAAATACACTTAAAATAACGTAAATTTGTATAAAATATATATGCAAGATACACATTAAATAATGTAAATGTGTATAAAAAATATATACAAAAAAGAAATAGAATAATGTAAAATCCTATCAATATAAATACACAGAATATCAATAAAATAATGTAAATTTGAATAAAAAGAAAGATGCAAAATTCCCATAAAATAGCGCATTTTTTATAAAAATATATATACCAAAATACACATAAAATATTTAAATTTGTATTGAAATAAATATACAAAATGCATATACAGTAAGGTAAATATGTATTGAAAGAGATATTCAATAATACATATAAAACAAAGTAAATTTGTTTCAAAATATATATACGAATACACATAAAATAACGTAGATTTCTATAGAAATATATATACAAAATACACATGAAATTATGTAAATACGTATAAAAATATATATACAAAATACATATCTAGGTAAATTCGTGTCAAAATAAATAAGCAAAATATCATGAAAAGAAAGTGTATTTGTATGAAAATAAATAATAGATAATAAATTTGTATGAAATATATATGCAAGATACACATTAAATAATGTAAATATGTATAAAAAATATATATACAAAAAACAAATAGAATAATGTGAAATCGTATCAAAATATATACACCGAATATTAATAAAATAATGTAAATTTGTATGAAAATAAAGATGCAAAATTCCCATCAAATAGAGCATTTCTTATAAAAACATATATACCAAAATACACATAAAATATTAAAATTTGTATTGAAGTAAATATACAAAATGCACATACAATAAGGTAAACTTGTATTGAAAGAGATATGCAAAAATACACATTAAATAATTTAAATTCTCGTCAAAATAAATAAACAAAATATCAATAAAAGAATGTGTATTTGTATGAAAATAGATATACAAAATACTCATAAAATTACCTAAGTTTGTACAAAACTATATACAAAAATACACAAAAATAATTTAAATTTGAATGAAAATAAATATTCAAAATACACATAAAATTATTTTGTATATCTATTTTATACAAATGTACGTTATTTTATGTGAATTTGTTTTCATTTCATACAAATTTACATTATTTTATGTGTATTTTGTACATGTATTTAAATACAAATTTAACTAATTATAGTTGTATTTTGTATATCTATTTTCATACAAATTGAAATTTTTTTGTTTTTGTTTTTTTGTATATATTTTTATTCAAATTTTCGTAATCTTATAAAAATATATATACCAAAATACACATAAAATTTTTAAATTTGCATTGAAATAAATATACAAAATGCACATACAATAAGGTAAATTTGTATTGCAAGAGATATGCAAAAATACATATAAAACAATGTAAATTTCTTTCAAAATATATATACGAATACTAATAAAAAAACGTAGATTTCTATAAATATATATATACAAAATACACATAAAATTAAGTAAATACGTATAAAAAAATGTATACAAAATACACATAAAATAATGTAAATTCGAATTAAAATAAATAAACAAAATACCAATAAAAGAATGTGTATTTGGATAAATATAAATATACAAAATACACATACAAAATGAACATAAAATAAGGTAGATTTGTAATAAAATATATGTACAAAATACACATAAAATAATGTAAATTTATATGAAAATATATATACAAATACACATTAAATACCATGAATTTGTATAAAAATATATATTCAAAATAAATATTAAATAATGGAAAAGCGTATAAAAATATATATACAAAGTACATATAAAATAATGTAAATTCGTATCAATATAAATCAACAAAACACCAATAAAATAATATATATTTGAATGAAAATAAATTTACAAAATACAAATAACATAACTTAAATTTGTATTAAATTATATACAAAAATACATAGAAATAATTTGAGTTTGTATAAAAATAGATATACAAAATACACATAAAAATAGGTAAATTTCCTTTGAAATGTATATACAAAATACCCATAAAATATTGTAAATTTGTGTCAAAATATATAAACAAATACACATAAAATAACGTAAATTTGTATGAAAAATATATACAAAATACACATAGAATAATGTCAATTCGTATCAAAATGAATGAGCAGAATATCAATAAAATAATGTAAATTTGTATGAAAATAAAGATGCAAAATACCCAAAAAATAAAGCATATATTTTTTTTAAAATACATATACAAAAATACACATAGAATAATTAAATTTGTATTAAAATTAATATACAAAATGCACACATAATATACAAAATACACATAAAATAATTTACATTATTTTATGTGTATTTTGTTTACATTTTTTTATACGTATTTACTTCATTTTATGTGTATTTTGTATATATATTTTTATAGAAATCTACGTTATTTTTTGTGTATTCGTATATATATTTTGAAACAAATTTACATTGTTTGATATGTATTTTTGCATATCTGTTTCAATAGAAGTTTACCTTATTGTATGTGCATTTTGTATATTTATTTCAATACAAATTTAAATATTTTATGTGTATTTTGGTATATATATTTTTATAAGAAATGCGCTATTTGATGGGAGTTTTGCATCTTTATTTTCATACAAATTTACATTATTTTATTAATATTCTGTGTATTTATTTTGATACGATTTTACATTATTCTATTTGTTTTTTGTATATATTTTTTTTATACATATTTACATTATTTAATGTGTATCTTGCATATATATTACATACAAATTTATTATCTATTATTTATTTTCATACAAATACACATTCTTTTCATGATATTTTCTTTATTTATTTTGTCACGAATTTACATTACTTAATATGTATTTTATATATATATTTTAATACGTATTTACATAATTTCATGTGTATTTTGTATATATATTTCTATAGAAATCTATGTTATTTTATGTGTATTCGTATATATATTTTGAAACAAATTTACAGTTTTATTTGTATTTTGCGTTTTTTTTTTCAATACAAATTTACCTTATTGTATGTGTGCATTTTGTATATTAATTTTAATACAAATTTAATTATTCTATGTGTATTTTTGTATATGTATTTAAAAAAAAAAATGCTTTATCTTATGGGTATTTTGCATCTTTATTTTCATACAAATTTAAATTATTTTATTGATATTCTGTGTACCTATTTTGATACGATTTTACATTATTCTATGTATAACAAAAATAAATACAGAATACACAAAAAAAGATATGCAAAATACATATAAACAATGTAAATTTGTTTCAAAATATATATACGAATAC
Source organism: Eriocheir sinensis (assembly GCF_024679095.1). Lineage (NCBI taxonomy): Eukaryota > Metazoa > Arthropoda > Malacostraca > Decapoda > Varunidae > Eriocheir > Eriocheir sinensis. The sequence goes on along the minus strand of NW_026111785.1, from coordinate 44,045 downwards.
ACATGAAATAAGGTAGATTTCTATAAAAATATATATGCAAAATACACATAAAATTAAGTAAATACGTATAAAAAATGTATACAAAATACACATAAAATAATGTAAATTAGTATCAAAATAAATAAACAAAATACCAATAAAAGAATGTGTATTTGTATAAATATATATATACAAAATACACATTAAATAATATAAATTTGTTTAAAACTATACAAAATACACATGAAATGATGTAAATACGTATTAAAATATATATACAAAATACACATTAAATAATGTAATTCGGGTCAAAATAAATAAACAAAATTTCAGTAAAAGATTTGTATGAAAATAGATATACAAAATACACATAAAATATCCTAAATTTGTATCAAACTATATACAAAAATATACAAAACTATTTTAAATTTGTATGCAAATAAATGTACAAAATACACATAAAATTTGGTAAATTTGCATTGAAATACATACACAAAATACACATAAAATAATGTAAATTTGAATGAAAATACATAAATAAATACACTTAAAATAACGTAAATTTGTATAAAAAAAATATGTACAAAACAGAAATAGAATAATGTAAAATCGTATCAAAATAAATACACAGAATATTAATAAAATAATGTAAATTTGTATGAAAATAAAGAAGGAAAATACCCATAAAATAACGCATTTTTTTTTATTTATAGAAATATATATACCAAAATACACATCAAAAAATTAAATTTGTATTAAAATAAATATACAAAAAACACATACAATAAGGTAAATTTGTATTGAAATAGATATGCAAAATACATATAAAACAATGTAAATTTGTTTCAAAATATATATACGAATACACATAAAATAACGTAGATTTCCATAAAAATATATATACAAAATACACATAAAATGAAGTAAATACGTATAAAAAATGTATACAAAATACACATAAAATAATGTAAATTCGTATCAAAATAAATAAACAAAATACCAATAGAAGAATGTGTATTTGTATGAATATAAATATACAAAATACACATAAAATAACGTAAATTTATATAAAACTATATACAAAAATACACAGAAGTAATTAAATTTGTATGAAAATATATACAAAATACACACAAAATAAGCTAAATTTGAATTGAAATATATATACAAAATACATGAAATAAAGTAAATTTGTATCAAAATATTTATACAAATACACATATAATAACGTAAATTTGTATGAAAATATATAAACAAAATTCACATTAAATAATGTAAATACGTATTCAAAAATATGCTCAAAATACACATATAATCATGTAATTCGTATCAAAACAAATAAACAAAATTCCAATGAAATAATATAAATTTGTATGAGTAAACGTGTATGTTGCATATTTTTTCAATACAAATTTACCTTATTATATACGCATTTTGTATATTAATTTAAATACAAATTTAATTAATCGATGTGTATTTTTGTATCTGTATTTTTATAAGCATATTCTTTATTTTTTGGGTATTTAGCATCTTTATTTTCATACAAATTTACATTATTTTATTGATATTCTGCTCATTCATTTTGATAGGAATTGACATTATTCTATGTGTATTTTGAATATATTTCTCATACAAATTTACGTTATTTTATGTGTATTTGTTTATATATTTTGACACAAATTTACAATATTTTATGGGTATTTTGTATATACATTTCAAAAGAAATTTACCTAGTTTTATATGTATTTTGTATATCTATTTTCATACAAACTCAAATTATTTCTATGTATTTTTGAATATATTTTAATACAAATTTTAGTTATGTTATGTGTATTTTGTAAATTTTTTTTCATTCAAATATGTATTATTTTATTGGTGTTTTGTTGATTTATATTGATACGAATTTACATTATTTTATATGTACTTCGTATATATATTTTTATACGCTTTTCCATTATTTAATATTTATTTTGAATATGTATTTTTATGCAAATTCATGGTATTTTATGTGTATTTGTATATATATTTTCATATAAATTTACATTATTTTATGTGTATTTTGTACATATATTTCATTACAAATCTACCTTATTTTATGTTTATTTTGTATGTGTATTTTGCATATTTATATTTATCCAAGATGGCGCCACTATAAACACTCGCCTGCGCCAGAACGGGCTGGGCCGAGCATCAGACCCCACCTGGAAGAAGCCTTGGGCCGACCATCAGGCCCCACCAGGAAGATGCCTACCGGCGCAACAGGCAGCGACGTAAAAAAAAAAAAAAAAAAAAAAAAAAAAATACACATTCTTTTATTGAAATTTTGTTTATCTATTTTAATTCGAATTTACATTATTTTATGTGTATTTCGTATACATTTTTTTTATACGTATTTACTTAATTTTATGTGTATTTTGTATATATATATTTATAGAAATCTACGTTTTTTTATTTGTATTCGCATATATATTTTGAAACAAATTTACATTGTTTTATATGTATTTTTGCATATCTCTTTCAATACAAATTTACCTTATTGTATGTGCATTTTGTATATTTATTTCAATGCAAATTAAAAATTTTTATGTGTATTTTGGTATATATATTTTTATAAGATTACGAAAATTTGAATAAAAATATATACAAAAAACAAAACAAAAAATTTCAATTTGTATGAAAATAGATATACAAAATACAACTATAATTAGTTAAATTTGTATTTAATTACATGTACAAAATACATAAAAGATAATGTAAATTTGTATGAAATGAAAACAAATTCACATAAAATAACGTACATTTGTATAAAATAGATATACAAAATCATTTTATGTGTATTTTCTATATTTATGTTCATACAAATTTAAATTATTTTTGTGTATTTTTGTATATAGTTTTATACAAACTTAGGTTATTTTATGAGTATTTTGTATATCTATTTTCATACAAATACACATTCTTTTATTGATATTTTGTTTATTTATTTTGACGAGAATTTAAATTATTTAATGTGTATTTTGTATATATTTTTTTAAACGTATTTACATCATTTCATGTGTATTTTGTATATATATTTCTATAGAAATCTACGTTATATTATGTGTATTCGTATATAGATTTTTAAACAAATTTATACTTTTATGTGTATTTTGCATATTTTTTCAATACAAATTTACCTTATTGTATATGCATTTTGTATATTAATTTTAATACAAATTTAATTATTCTATGTGTATTTTTGTATATGTATTTTTATAAAAATATGCTTTATTTTATGGGTATTTTGCATCTTTATTTTCATACAAATTTACGTCATTTTATTGATATTCTGCTCATTCATTTTGATACGATTTGACATTATTCTATGTGTATTTTTGTATATATTTTTCAAACAAATTTACGTTATTTTATGTGAATTTGTTTATATATTTTGACACAAATTTACAATATTTTATGGGTATTTTGTATATATATTTCAAAAGAAATTTACCTAGTTTTATGTGTATTTTGAATATCTATTTTCATACAAACTCAAATTATTTTTATGTATTTTTTTATATATTTCAATACAAATTTTAGTTATGTTATGTGTATTTTGTAAATCTATTTTCATTCAAATATATATTATTTTATTGGTATTTTGTTGATTTATATTGATACGAATTTACATTATTTTATATGTACTTTTTATATATATTTTTATACGCATTTACATTATTTAATATTTATTTTGAATATATAATTTTATACAAATTCATGGTATTTTATGTGTATTTGTATATATATTTTCATATAAATTTACATTATTTTATGTGTATTTTGTACATATATTTCATTAAAAATTTAACTTATTTTATGTTTATTTTGTATGTGTATTTTGTACATTTATATTTATACAAATACACATTCTTTTATTGGTATTTTGTTTATTTATTTTGTTTCGAGTTTATATTATTTTATGTGTATTTTGTTTACATTTTTTTATACGTATTTACCTAATTTTATGTGTATTTTGTATATATATTTTTATAGATATCTACGTTATTTTATGTGTATTCATATATATATATATTTTGAAACAAATTTACATTGTTTTATATGTATTTTTGCATATCTCTTTCAATAGAAGTTTACCTTATTGTATGTGCATTTTGTATATTTATTTCAATACAAATTTAAATATTTTATGTGTATTTTGGTATATATATTTTTATAAGAAATGCGCTATTTGATGGGAATTTTGCATCTTTATTTTCATACAAATTTACATTATTTTATTAATATTCGGTGTATTTATTTTGATACGATCTTACATTATTCTATTTGTTTTTTGTATATATATTTTTTTATACATATTTACATTATTTAATGTATATCTTGCATATATATTTCATACAAATTTATTATCTATTATTTATTTTCATACAAATACACATTCTTTTCATGATATTTTGTTTATTTATTTTGACACGAATTTACATTACTTAATATGTATTTTATATATATTTTTATACGTATTTACATAATTTCATGTGTATTTTGTATATATATTTCTATAGAAATCTACGTTATTTTATGTGTATTCGTATATATATTTTGAAACAAATTTACAATGTTTTATTTGAATTTTGCGTTTTTTTTAATACAAATTTATTTTATTGTATGTGTGCATTTTGTATATTAATTTTAATACAAATTTAATTATTCTATGTGTATTTTTGTATATGTATTTTTAAAAAAAAATATGCTTTATCTTATGGGTATTTTGCATCTTTATTTTCATACAAATTTAAATTATTTTATTGATATTCTGTGTACTTATTTTGATACGATTTTACATTATTCTATGTATAACAAAAATAAATAAAGAATACACAAAAATAGATATGCAAAATACATATAAACAATGTAAATTTGTTTCAAAATATATATACGAATACACATGAAATAAGGTAGATTTCTATAAAAACATATATACAAAATACACATAAAATTAAGTAAATACGTATAAAAAATGTATACAAAATACACATAAAATAATGTAAATTAGTATCAAAATAAATAAACAAAATACCAATAAAAGAATATGTATTTGTATAAATATATATATACAAAATACACATTAAATAATATAAATTTGTTTAAAACTATACAAAATACATATGAAATGATGTAAATACGTATAAAAATATATATACAAAATACACATTAAATAATGTAAATTCGCGTCAAAATAAATAAACAAAATATCTATAAAAGAATGTGTATTTGTATGAAAATAGATATACAAAATACACATAAAATAACCTAAATTTGTATCAAACTATATCCAAAAATACACAAAAAAATTTTAAATTTAAATTTACATTATTGTATTTGCATTTTGTATATTTATTTTAATACAAATTCAAATATTTTATGTGTATTTTGGTATATATAATTTTTTTAAAAATGCGCTCTTTTATAGGTATTTTGCATCTTAGTTTTCATACAAATGTACATTATTTTATTAATATTCTGTGTATATATTTTGATACGATTTTATATTATACTATTTATGTTTGGTATATATTTTTTTATACATATTTTCATTATTTAATGTGTATTTTTTATATATATTTTATACAAATAAACGTTATTTTAAGTGTATTTGTTTATATAATTTCATTCAAATTTACATTATTTTAAGTGTATTTTGTATAAGTATTTAAATACAAACTTACCTAAGTTTATGTGTATTTTGTATATTTATTTTCATACAAATTTAAATTATTTTTGTGTTTTTTTGAATAAACATATAGAGTAAATTTCTATGATAATATATATTCAAAATACATATAAAATTATGTAAATAAGTATAAAAATATATATATCAAATACACCTAAAAAAAATAAAATTCGTATCAAAATAAATAAACAAAATTCCGAGAAAAGAACGTATATTTGTAGGAAAATAAATATACAAAATACACAAAATTACGAAAATTTGAATAAAAATATATACAAAAAAACAAAAAATAAATTTCAATTTGTATGAAAATAGATATACAAAATACACATATAATTAGTTAAATTTGTATTTAAATAAATGTACAAAATACACATAAAATAATGTAAATTTGTATGAAATGAAAACAAATTCAAATAAAATAACGTACATTTGTATAAAATAGATATACAAAATATACATACAATAATTTAAAATCGTATCAAAATAAATACACAGAATATCAATAAAATAATGTAATTTTGTATGAAAATAAAGATGCAAAGTACCCATAAAATAAAGCATATTTTTTAAAAAATACATATACAAAAATACACATAGAATAATTAAATGTTTATTAAAATTAATATACAAAATGCACGTACAATAAGGTAAATTTGTATTGAAAAAAATATACAAAATGCATATAAAAGTGTAAATTTGTTTCAAAATATATATACGAATACACATAAAATAACGTAGATTTCTATAGAAATATATATACAAAATACACATGAAATGACGTAAATACGTATAAAAATATATATATATACAAAATACACATTAAATAGTTTAAATTCTCGTCAAAATAAATAAACAAAATATCAATAAAAGAATGTGTATTTGTATGAAAATAGATATACAAAATACTCATAAAATAACCTGTTTGTATAAAACTATATACAAAAATACACAAAAATAATTTAAATTTGTATGAAAATAAATATACAAAATACACATAAAATTAGGTAAATTTGTATTGAAATACATATACAAAATACACATAAAATAATGGAAATTTGAATGAAAATATATAAACATGTACACTTAAAATAACGTAGATTTGTATCAAATATATATACAAAATACACATTAAATAATGTAAATATGTATAAAAAAATATATACAAAACACAAATAAAATAATGTAAAATCGTATCAACAATAAATACACAGAATATTAATAAAATAATGTAAATTTGTATGAAAATAAAGATGTAAAATAGCCATAAAATAACGCATTTTCTATAAAAATATATATACCAAAACACACATAAAATATTAAAATTTGTATTAAAATAAATATAAAAAATGCACATACTATAAGGTAAATTTGTATTGAAATAGATATGCAAAATACATATAAAACAATGTAAATTTGTTTCAAACTATATATACGAATACACATAAAATAACGTAGATTTCTATAAAAATATATACACATAAAATGAAGTAAATACGTATAAAAAAATGAATACAAAAAATACATAAAAATCGTATCAAAATCAATAAACAAAATACCAGTAAAAGATTGTGTATTTGTATAAATAAAAATATACAAAATACACATAAAATATCGTAAATTTGTATAAAACTATATACAAAAATACACAGAAGTAATTAAATTTTTATGAAAATATATATACAAAATACAGCTAAAATAAGCTAAATTTGATTTGAAATGTACATACAAAATACATAAAATAAGGTAAATCTGTATCAAAATATTTATACAAATACATATAATAACGTAGATTTGTTTAAAAATATATAAACAAAATACGAATTAAGTAATGTAAATACGTATAAAAAAAATATGTACAAAATACACATATAATCATGTAATTCGTATCAAAATAAATAAACAAAATAGCAATAAAATAATGTAAATTTGTATGAGAAAACATATACAAATAACGCAAATTTCTATAAAAATATATGTACAAAAATGCACATAAAATAAAGTAAATTTGCAAAAAAATATATATACAAAACACACTAAATAATGTAAATGCGTACATAAAATAACCTAAATTTGTATAAAACTATATACAAAAATACACAAAAATAATTTAAATTTCTTTGAAAAAAAATAAACAAAATACACATAAAATTAGGTAAATCTGTATTCAAATACATATACAAAATACACATCAAATAATATAAATTTGAATGAAAATATATAGACAAATACACTTTAAATAACGTAAATTTGTATAAAATATTTATGCAAGATACACATTAAATAATGTAAATGTGTATAAAAAATATATATACAAAAAACAAATAGAATAATGTAAAATCGTATCAAAATAAATACACAGAATATCAATAAAATAATGTAAATTTGTATGAAAATAAAGATGCAAAATTCCCAAAAATTATCGCATTTTTTATAAAAATATATTTACCAAAATACACATAAAATATTTAAATTTGTATTGAAATAAATAAACAAAATGCATATACAGTAAGGTAAATTTGTATTGAAAGAGATATTCAAAAATACATATAAAACAATATAAATTTGTTTCAAAATATATATACGAATACACATAAAATAAAGTAGATTTCTATAGAAAAATACATACAAAATACATATGAAATTATGTAAATACGTATAAAAATATATATACAAAATACATACCAAATAATGTATATTCGTGTCAAAATAAATAAACAAAATATCAAGAAAAGAATGTGTATTTGTATGAAAATAGATAATAGATAATAAATTTGTATAAAATATATATGCAAGATACACATTAAATAATGTAAATATGTATAAAAAAGTATATACAAAAAACAAATAGAATAATGTAACATCGTATCAAAATAAATACACCGAATATTAATAAAATAAAGTAAATTTGTATGAAAATAAAGATGCAAAATTCCCATAAAATAGCGCATTTCTTATAAAAATATATATACCAAAATACACATAAAATATTTAAATTTGCATTGAAATAAATATACAAAATGCACATACAATAAGATAAATTTGTATTGAAAGAGATATGCAAAAATACATATAAAACAATGTAAATTTGTTTCAAAATATATATACGAATACAAATAAAAAAACGCAGATTTCTATAAAAATATATATACATAATACACATAAAATTAAGTAAATACGTATAAAAAAATGTATACAAAATACTCATAAAATAATGTAATTTCGAATTAAAATAAAGGTAATTTGAATTAAAATATAAAAACAAATACACTTAAAATAATGTAAATTTGTATAAAATATATATGCAAGATACACATTAAATAATGTAAATATGTATAAAAAAATATACACAAAAAACAAATAGAATAATGTAAAATCGTATCAAAATAAATACACAGAATATCAATAAAATAATGTAAATTTGTATGAAAATAAAGATGCAAAATTCCCCAAAATTATCGCATTTCTTATAAAAATATATATACCAAAATACACATAAAATATTTAAATTTGTATTGAAATAAATATACAAAATGCATATACAGTAAGGTAAATTTGTATTAAAAGAGATATTCAAAAATACATATAAAACAATGTAAATTTGTTTCAAAATATATATACGAATACACATAAAATAAAGTAGATTTCTATAGAAATATATATACAAAATACATATGAAATTATGTAAATAGGTATAAAAACATATATACAAAATACATACTATCAAATAATGTAAATTCGTGTCAAAATAAATAAACAAAATATCATGTAAAGAATGTGTATTTGTATAAAAATAGGTAATAGATGATAAATTTGAGTAAAATAGATATGCAAGATACTTATTAAATAATGTAAATATGTATAAAAAAAGTATATGCAAAAAACAAATAGAATAATGTAAATTCGTATCAAAATAAATACACCGAATATTAATAAAATAATGTAAATTTGTATGAAAATAAAGATGCAGAATTCCCATAAAATAGCGCATTTCTTATAAAAATATATATACCAAAATACACATAAAATATTTAAATTTGCATTGAAATAAATATACAAAATGCACATACAATAAGGTAAATTTGTATTGAAAGAGATATGCAAAAATACATATAAAACAATGTAAATTTGTTTCAAAATATATATACGAATACAAATAAAAAAACGTAGATTTCTATAAAAATATATATACAAAATACACATAAAATTAAGTAAATACGTATAAAAAAATGTATACAAAATACACATAAAATAATGTAAATTTGATTTAAAATAAATAAACAAAATACCAATAAAAGAATGTGTATTTGGATAAATATAAATATACAAAATACATATACAAAATAAACATAAAATAAGGTAGATTTGTAATAAAATATATGTACAAAATACACATAAAATAATGTAAATTTATATGAAAATATATATACAAATACATATAAAATACCATGAATTTGTATAAAAATATATATTTAAAATAAATATTAAATAATGTAAAAGCGTATAAAAATATATATACAAAGTACATATAAAATAATGTAAATTCGTATCAATATAAATCAACTAAACACCAATAAAATAATATATATATGAATGAAAATAAATTTACAAAATACACATAACATAACTAAAATTTGTATTAAAATATATACAAAAATACATAGAAATAATTTAAGTTTGTATGAAATAGAGATACAAAATTCACATAAAACTAGGTAAATTTCTTTTGAAATGTATATACAAAATAGCCATATGATATTGTAAATTCGTGTCAAAATATATAAACAAATACACATACAATAACGTAAATTTGTATGAAAAATATATACAAAATACACATAGAATAATGTCAATTCGTATCAAAATGAATGAGCAGAATATCAATAAAATAATGTAAATTTTTATGAAAATAAAGATGCAAAATACCCAAAAAATAAAGCATATGTTTATAAAAATACAGATACAAAAATACACATCGAATAATTAAATTTGTATTAAAATTAATATACAAAATGCGTATATAATAAGGTAAATTTGTATTGAAAAAATATGCAACATACAAGTTTACTCATACAAATTTATATTATTTTATTGGTATTTTTTTTTTTTTTTTTTTTTTTTTTACAGCAAAGGAGACAGCTCAAGGGCACAAAAAAAGTAAACATTAATAAAAAAAAGCCCGCTACTCGCTGCTCCTAAAAAGAATCCAAAGAGGTGGCCGAAAGATAAGTCAGTTTCGGGAGGAGAGGTGTCCTGATACCCTCCTCTTGAAAGAGTTCAAGTCTTAGGCAGGAGGAAATACAGATGAAGGAAGATTGTTCCAGAGTTTACCAGCGTGAGGGATGAAAGAGTGAAGATGCTGGTTAACTCTTTCATAAGGGGTTTGGACAGTATAGGGATGAGCATGAGTAGAAAGTCGAGTGCAGCGGGGCCGCGGGAGGGGGGGAGGCATGCAGTTAGCAAGTTCAGAAGAGCAGTCAGAGTGGAAATATCGATAGAAGATAGAAAGAGAGGCAACATTGCGGCGGAATTTAAGAGGTAGAAGACTATCAGTATGAGGAGGAGAGCTGATGAGACGAAGAGCCTTTGCCTCCACTCTGTCCAGAAGAGCTGTGTGAGTGGAGCCCCCCCACACATGAGAGCATACTCCATACGAGGGCGGACAAGGCCCCTGTATATGGACAGCAACTGTGCAGGGGAGAAGAACTGGCGGAGACGGTACAGAACGCCCAGCCTCGAGGAAGCTGATTTAGTAAGAGATGAGATATGAAGTTTCCAGTTGAGATTTTGAGTTAAGGATAGACCGAGGATGTTTAGTGTTGAGGAAGGTGATAGCTGGGTGTTGTCAAAGAATAGGGGATAGTTGTTTGGAAGATTGTGTCGAGTGGATAGGTGGAGAAACTGTGTTTTTGAGGCGTTGAAGGACACCAGGTTCTTCTTGCCCCAATCGGAAATAATAGTAAGGTCTGAGGCTAAGCGTTCTGCAGCCTCCAGCCTTGAGTCGTTAAGTTCCTGAAGGGTGGGTCTTCTATTAAAAGAAGTTGAATAATGCAGAGTGGAATCATCGGCGTAGGAATGGGTAGGACAGTTCGTTTTGGAAAGAAGATCATCAATGAACAACAGAAAAAGAGTGGGAGATAGGACAGAACCCTGTGGGACACCACTGTTAATAGATTTAGGTGAATAACAGTGACCGTCTACCACGGCAGAAATAGAACGGTCAGAAAGGAAACTGGAGATAAAGGTACAGAGTGAAGGATAGAAACCGTAGGAGGGTAGTTTAGAAAGCAAAGATTTGTGCCAGACCCTATCAAAAGCTTTTGATATGTCCAGCGCAATAGCAAAAGTTTCACCGAAACGGCTAAGAGAGGATGACCAAGAGTCAGTTAAGAAGGCTAGAGATCAACAGTAGAACGCCCCTTGCGGAACCCATACTGGCGATCAGATAGAAGGTCAGAAGTGGAAAGGTGCTTTTGAATCTTACGGTTAAGGATTGATTCAAAAGCTTTAGATAGACAAGAAAGGAAAGCAATAGGACGGTAGTTTGAGGGATTGGAGCGGTCACCCTTCTTAGGTACAGGCTGTGTGAAGGCATACTTCCAGCAAGAAGGAAAGGTAGATGTTGACAGGCAGAGGCGAAAGAGTTTGACCAGGCAGGGTGACAGCACGGAGGCACAGTTTTTAAGGACAATAGGAGGCACTCCATCAGGTCCATAAGCCTTCTGAGTATTGAGGCAAGAGAGTGCATAGAATACATAATTTTGAAGAATCATAATAACAGGCATAAAGGAGTCAGAGGGGGATGAGTAGGAGGAATATGCCCAGAATCGTCCAGAGTGGAGTTTTAGAAAAGTTTGAGAGAAGAGTTCAGCCTTAGAGATAGATGAGACGGCAGTGTTGCCGTCAGGACTGAGGAGTGGAGGGAAAGATGAAGAAGTGCAGTTGGAGGAGATGTTTTTGGCTAGATGCCAGAAGTCACGGGAAGAGTTAGAGAAAGCAAGGTTTTGACATTTTCTATTAATGAAAGAATTTTTGGTTAGTCGGAGAATAGATTTGGCACGATTTCGGGCAGAAATGTAAAGTTCATAATTAGCATTAGTTTGAAGGCTCTGGTATCTTTTGTGAGCTACCTCTATCATTGACAGCACGAGAACAAGCGTGATTAAACCAAGGCTTTTAGCGTGAGGAGTAGAAAAGAACGAGGAATGTATGCCTCCATTCCAGAGACAATCACCTCTGTGATGCGCTGAGCACACAGAGGGTCTCTATCCTGGAAGCAATAATCATTCCACGGGAAATCGGAAAAGTACATCCTCAGGTCGTCCCACCGAGCTGAAGCAAAATGCCAGAAGCATCGCCTCTTCGGTGGGTCCAGAGGATGTACAGGAGCGATAGGACAGGATGCAGAAATAAGATTGTGATCGGAGGAGCCCAACGGAGAGAACAGTTTGACAGAATAAGCAGAAGGGTTTGAGGTAAGGAAGAGGTCTAGAATGTTGGGCCGATCTCCAAGACGGTCAGGAATACGTGTAGGGTGCTGGACCAACTGCTCTAGGTCGTTGAGGATAGCAAAGTTGTAGGCTTGTTCACCAGGATGGTCAGTGAAAGAGGATGAAAGCCAAAGCTGGTGGTGAACATTGAAATCTCCTAGGATGGAGATTTCAGCGAAGGAGAGTGGGTCAAGATGTGCTCCACTTTAGAATTCAAATAGTCAAAGAATTTTACATAGTTGGTAGAGTTAGGTGAGAGATAAACAGCACAGATGTATTTAGTAATAGAATGACAGTGAAGTCTTAACCAGATGGTGGAAAATTCAGAAGAGTCAAGGTCGTGGGCACGAGAGCAAGTGATGTCGTTGCGCACGTAGGCGCAACATCCAGCTTTGGATTGAAATTTAGGATAGAGATAGTAGGAGGAACAGAGTAGAGATTGCTGTCAGTAGCCTCAGAAACCTGTGTTTCGGTAAGGAAGAGAAGGTGAGGTTTAGAGGAGGAGAGATGATGTTCCACAGAATGAAAATTAGAGCGAAGACCGCGAATGTTGCAGAAATTGAGAAGAAAGAGGTTCGAGGAGTTATCAAGACACCTCTCGGGTCGGCAGCCAGAAGGGGAGTCCTCCTGGGAATTTGTGGTCCCCAGGCGGGGACCTGAGGCATTGCTTAATTGAGCCATTTTGAATTTTGAATTTTAGAAAAAGGTGTATATGTTATGTGAATGTAGTGTGGTGTGGATAAAGAGAGGATCTGTCTTTAGAGAGCATGCTGAACTACTCTCCGGTGTTGGTGAGACAATAGGGAAACGGTTAGTGAGGACATGGGAAGGGTCTTTGGAGGGCTTCAGCTCCCTTCTCACCTCCCATATATACCTCACCGGGAGTGGCTTGCGCCCGTTCGGTAGGTGTCTTCCTACCTACTCCAGCCAGTATGAAAATAGATATACAAAATACACATATAATTAGTTAAATTTGTATTTAAATACATGTACAAAATTCACATAAAATAATGTAAATTTGTATGAAATGAAAACAAATTCACATAAAATAACGTACATTGGTATAAAATAGATATACAAAATATACATAGAATAATGTAAAATCGTATCAAAATAAATACACAGAATATCAATAAAATAATGTAATTTTGTATGAAAATAAAGATGCAAAATACCCATAAAATAAAGCATATTTTTTATAAAAATACATATACAAAAATACACATAGAATAGCTAAATTTGTATTAAAATTAATATACAAAATGCACGTACAATAAGATAAATTTGTATTGAAAAAATATGCAAAATGCACATAAAACAATGTATATTTGTTTCAAAATATATATACGAATACACATAAAACAACGTATATTTCTATAAAAATATATATACAAAATACACATGAAATGACGTAAATACGTATAAAAATATATATACACAATACTCATTAAATAATGTAAATTCGCATCAAAATAAATAAACAAAACATCAATAAAAGAATGTGTATTTGTATGAAAATAGATATACAAAATACACATAAAATATTGTAAATTTGTATAAAATTCCCTACAAAAATACACAAATTTTTTTTAAAATTTGTATAAAATATATATACAAAATACACATGAAATTAGGTAAATTTCTATTGAAATACATATACAAAATACACATAAAATAATGTAAATTGGAATAAAAATATATAAACAAATACACTTAAAATAACGAAAATTTGTATGAAATATATATAGAAAATACACATTAAATAATGTAAATATGTATAAAAAAATATATACAAAACACAAATAGAATAATGTAAAATAGTATCAAAATAAATACACAGAATATTAATAAAATAATGTAAATTTGTATGAAAATAAAGATGCAAAATACCCATAAAACAACGCATTTTTTATGAAAATATATATACCAAAATGCACATAAAATATTTAAATTTGTATTACAATAAATATACAAAATGTACATACAATAAGGTAAATTTGTATTGAAATAGATATGCAAAATACATATAAAACAATGTAAATTTGTTTCAAAATATACATACGAATACACATAAAATAACGTAGATTTCTATAAAATATATATACAAATCACACATAAAATGAAGTAAATACGTATAAGAAAATGTATACAAAATACACATAAAATAATGTAAATTCGTATCAAAATAAATAAACTAAATGCCAATAAAAGAATGTTTACTTGTATATATATAAATATACAAAATACACATAAAATAACGTAAAATTGTATAAAACTATATACAAAAATAAACAAAAATAATTAAATTTGTATGAAAATAGATATACAAAAGACACATAAAATAAGCCAAATTTGAATTGAAATAAATATAGAAAATACATAAAATAATGTAAATTTGTATCAAAATATATATTCAAATACACATATAATAACGTAAATTTGTATAAAAATATATAAACAAAATACACATTAAATAATGTAAATACGTATAAAAGATATGTACGTAATGTAAAAATTTATAAAATTAAAGATGCAAAAATACCCATAAAATATCTCATATTAAAAAAAATATATATACAAAAATACACATAAAATAATTAAATTTGTATTAAAATATATATACAAAATACACATACAATAAGGTTGATTTAAATGAAATAGATATGCAAAAAACACATAAAATAATGAAATTTTTTATCAAAATATATACGAATACACAATAAAATTACGTAAATTTTTATGAAAATAAATATACAAAATACACATAAAATAATGTAAATACATAGAAAAATATATATACAAAATACACATAAAATAATGTAAATTCGTATCAAAATAAATAAACAAAATTTCCTCTAAAAGAATGTATATGTGTAGGAAAATATATATAAAAAAAACAAAAAAAAAATTTGTATAAAAATAATAAAAAAATACACAAAAATAATTTATATTTGTTTGAAAATAGATATGCAAAATACAAATGAAATTAGGCAAATTTTTATTGAAATACATATACAAAATACACATAAAATAATGTAAATTTGGATGAAAATATAAACAAATACACATAAGATAACGTAAATTTCCATAAAATATATGTACAAAATATACATTAAATAATGTAAATATGTCTAAAAATATATATACAAAATACACAGAATAACGTAAAATCGTATCAAAATAAATAAACAATCAATAAAATAATGTAAATTTGTATGAAAATAAAGATGCAAAATACCCATATAATAACGCATATTTGTTTAAAAATATATATACAAAAATACACATAAAATAATTAAATTTGCATCAAAATAAATATACAAAAGGCACATACAATAAAGAAAATTTGTATTGAAATAGATATGCGAAATACACATAAATAATGTAAATTTGTATCAAAATATATATTCCGATAAAAGGACGTATATTTGTAGGAAAATAAATATACAAAATTCACATCAAATTACGAAAATTTGAATAAAAATATATACTAAAATACACAAAATTAGTTTCAATTTGTATGAAAATAGATATACATAATACACATATAATTACTTAAATTTGTATTTAAATACATGTACAAAATACACATAAAATAATGTAAATTTGTATGAAATGAAAACAAATTCACATAAAATAACGTTCATTTGTATAAAATATATATACAAAATATACATAGAATAATGTAAAATCGTATCAAAATAAATACACAGAATATCAATAAAATAATGTAAATTTGTATGAAAATAAAGATGCAAAATACCCATAAAATAAAGCATTTTTTTATGAAAATACATATACAAAAATACACATAGAATAATTAAATTTGTATTAAAATTAATATACAAAATGCACGTACAATAAGGTAAATTTATATTGAAAAAATATGCAAAATGCACATAAAACAATGTATGTTTGTTTCAAAATATATATACGAATACACATAAAATAACATATATTTCTATAGAAATATTTATACAAAATACACATGAAATGACGTAAATACGTATAAAAATATATATACACAATACACATTAAATAATGTGAATTCGCGTCAAAATAAATAAACAAAATATCAATAAAAAATGTGTATTTGTATGAAAATAGATATGCAAAATACACATAAAATATTTTAGATTTATATAAAACTCTTTTTATAAAAATATATATACCAAAATAATAAAAAATTTAAATTTATATTACAATAAATATACAAAATGCACATACAATAAGGTAGATTTATATTGAAATATATATGCTAAATACATATAAAACAAAGTAAATTTGCTTCAAAATATATATACCAATACACATAAAATAACGTAGATTACTATAAAAATATATATACAAAATACACATTAAATGAAGTAAATACGTATAAGAAAATGTATACAAAGTACACATAAAATAATCAAATTTGTATTAAAATAAATATACAAAATACACATACAATAAGGTAAATCTATATTGAAATAGATATGCAAAATAAACATAAAATAATGTAAATTTGTATCAAATCATATACGAATACACAAAATAAAATAACGTAAATTTTTATGAAAATATATATAAAAAAAACACATAAAATAATGTAAATACGTAGAAAAATATATATACAAAATACACATAAAATTATGTAAATTCTTATGAAAATAAATGAACAAAATTCCACTAAAAGAATGTATATTTGTAGGAAAATATAGATACAAAATACAAATAAAATAACTAAAATTTGTATAAAAATATATAAAAAATACATAAAATAATTTAAATTTGTTTGAAAATAGATATGCAAAATACACATAAAATTAGGCAAATCTGTATTGAAATACATATACAAATTACACATAAAATATTGTAAATTTGTATGAAAATATATAAACAAATACACATAAAATAGCGTAAATTTTTATAAAATATATATACAAAATATACATTCAATAATGTAAATGTGTATAAAAATATATATACAAAATACACTTAGAATAATGTAAAATCGTATCAAAATAAATTTGTATGAAAATAAAGATGCAAAATACCCAAATAATAACGCATATTTTTACAAGAATACACATAAAATAATTAAATTTGTATTAAAATAAATATACAAAATACACATACAATATGGTAAATTTGTATTGAAATAGATATGCAAAATAAACATAAATAATGTAAATTTGTATCAAAATATATATACGAATACCCATAAAATAGAGTAAATTTCTATGAAAATATATATTCAAAACACAAATAAAATGATATAAATAACTATAAAAATATACATATCAAATACACCTAAAATAATGTAAATTCGTATAAAAATAAATAAACAAAATTACGATAAAAGATGCAGAATACACATTAAATAATGTAAATATGTATAAAAAAAATATAGACAAAATACAAATAGAATAATGTGAAATCGCATCAAAATAAATACACCGAATATTAATAAAATAATGTAAATTTGTATGAAAATAAAGATGCAAAATTCCCAGCAAATAGCGCATTTCTTATAAAAATATATATACCAAAATACACATAAAATATTGAAATTTGTATTGAAATAAATATACAAAATGCACATACAATAAGGTAAATTTGTATTGAAAGAGATATGCAAAAATACATATAAAACAATGTAAATTTGTTTCAAAATATATATACGAATACACATAAAATAACGTAGATTTCTATAAAAATATATATACAAAATACACAAAAAAATTAAGTAAATACGTATAAAGATAGATATACAGAATACACATAAAATAATGTAAAATTGTTTAAAAAAAAAACAGAAAATAAATAAAATAATGTAAATTTGAATGAAAATAAAAATGCAAAATACCCATAAAATAAAGCATATTTTTAAAAAATACATATACAAAAATACACATAGCATAATTAAATTTGTATTAAAATTAATATACAAAATGCATATACAATAAGGTAAATTTGTATTGAAAAAATATGCAAAATACACATAAAACAGTGTAAATTTATTTCAAAATCTATATACGAATACTCATAAATCAACGTAGATTTCTATAGAAATATATACAAAATACACATCAAATGACGTAAACACGTATAAAAAAATATATATATATATATATATATATATATATATATATATATATATATATATATATATATATATATATATATATATATATATATATATATATATATATATATATATATATATATATATATATATATATATATATATATATATATATATATATATATATATATATATATATATATATATATAAAATACACATTAAATAATGTAAATTCGCATCAAAGTAAATAAACAAAATATCAATAAAAGAAAGTATTTGTATGAAAATAGATATACAATATACACATAAAATCACCTAAATTTGTATAAAACTATATACAAAAATACACAAAAATAATTTTAGTTTGTATGAAAATAAATATACAAAATACACATAAAATTAGGTAAATTAAATATCAATAAAAGAAAGTATTTGTATGAAAATAGATATACAATATACACATAAAATCACCTAAATTTGTATAAAACTATATACAAAAATACACAAAAATAATTTTAATTTGTATGAAAATAAATATACAAAATACACATAAAATTAGGTAAATTTGCATTGAAATACATTTACAAAATACACATAAAATAATGTAAATTTGAATGAAAATATATAAATAAATACACTTAAAATAACGTAAATTTGTATCAAATATATATAAAAAATACACATTAAATAATGTAAATATGTATAAAAGAATATATACAAAACACAAATAGAATAATATAAAATCGTATCAAAA
The DNA here is from genome assembly GCF_024679095.1 of Eriocheir sinensis. Lineage (NCBI taxonomy): Eukaryota > Metazoa > Arthropoda > Malacostraca > Decapoda > Varunidae > Eriocheir > Eriocheir sinensis. The sequence continues at coordinate 24,023 of NW_026111785.1, read as the reverse complement.
TAAATACACAGAATATTAATAAAATAATGTAAATTTGTATGAAAATTAAGATGCAAAATACCCATAAAATAACGCATTTTTTATAAAAATATTTATACCAAGACACACATAAAATATTTGAATTTGTATTAAAATAAATATACAAAATGCACATACAATAAGGTAAATTTGTATTGAAATAGATATGCAAAATACATATAAAACCATGTAAATTTTTTTCAAAATATAAATACGAATACACATTAAATAACGTAGATTTCTATGAAAATAAATATACAAAATACACATAAAATGAAGTAAATACGTATAAAAAAAGGTATACAAAAATCACATAAAATAATGTAAACTCGTATCAAAATAAATAAACAAAAAACTAATAAAAGAATGTGTATTGTATATAAATAAATATACAAAAACCAAATAAAATAACGTAAATTTATATAAAACTATATGCAAAAATACACAAAAGTAATTAAATTTGTGTGAAAATAGATATACAAAATACATGTGTGTTTTGTATATTTATTTTCATACAAATTGAGATTATTTTTGTTTATTTTTTTTTTATATTTTCATACAAATTTTCGTTATTTAATGTGTATTTTGTATATTTATTTTTCTACAAATATACGTTCTTTTATCTGAATTTTGTTTATTGAATTTGAAACGAATTTACCATATTTTGTATATCTATTTTCATACAAATTAAAATACTTCTCTGTATTTTTGTATATAGTTTTGTATAAATTTACGTTATTTTATGTGTATTTTGTATATTTATATTTAACATTCTTTCTTTATATTTTTTTGTATATTTATTTTGATACGAATTTACATTGTTTTATGTGTATTTTGTATACATTTTTTTATACGTATTTAATTCATTTTATGTGTATTTTGTATGTATATTTTTATAGAAATCTACGTTATTTTATGTGTATTCGTATATATATTTTGAAACAAATTTACATTGTTTTATATGTATTTTGCATATCTATTTCAATACAAATTTACCTTATTGTATGTGTTTTTTGTATATTTATTTTAATAAAAATTTTATTTTTTGATGTGTATTTTGGTATATATATTTTTATAAATAAAAAAAATGCGTTATTTTATGGGTATTTTTATAAATATTTTGATACAAATCTACATTATTTTATGTATTTTGTATATACATTTCAATTCAAATTTAGCTTATCTTATGTGTATTTTGTATATCTATTTTCATACAAATTAAATTACTTTTGTGTATTTTGAATATAATTTTATACAAATTTACGTTATTTTATGTGTATTTTGTATATTTATATTTATACAAATACACATTCTTTTATTGGTATTTTGTTTATTTTGATACGAATTTACATTATTTTATGTGTATTTTGTATACATTTTCTTATACGTATTTACTTCATTTTATGTGTATTTTGTATATATATTTTTATACAAATCTACGTTATTTTATGTGTATTCGTATATATATTTTCAAACAAATTTACATTGTTTTATATGTATTTTGCATATCTATTTCAATACAGATTTACCTTATTGTATATGTATTTTGTATATTTATTTTAATGCAAATAAATTTTTTCATGTGTATTTTGGTATATATATTTTTATAAAAAATGCGTTATTTAATGGGTATTTTGCATCTTTATTTTCATACAAATTTACATTGTTTTATTAATATTCTGTGTATTTATTTTGATACGATTTTACATTATTCTATTTGTGTTTTGTATATATTTTTTTATACATATTTACATTATTTAATGTGTATTTTGTATATTTTAAAACAAATTTACGTTATTTTATGCGCATCTGTTAAAATATTTTCATACAAATTTACATTATTTTATGTATTTTGTATATATATTTCAATACAAATTTAGTTTATTTTATGTATATTTTGTATATCTATTTTCATTTGTATCAAAATAAATAAACAAAATAGCAATAAAATAATGTAAATTTGTATGAGAAAACATATACAAATACACATAAAATAACGCAAATTTCTAAAAAAAATTTATGTACAAAAATGCACATAAAATAAAGTAAATTTGCAAATTTGTATTGAAATAGATATGCAAAATACATATAAAACAATGTAAATTTGTTTCAAAATATATATACGAATACACATAAAATAACGTAGATTTCTATAAAAATATATACAAAATACACATAAAATGAAGTAAATACGTATAAAAATATGAATATAAAATATACATAAAAATCGTATCAAAATAAATAAACAAAATACCAGTAAAAGAATGTGTATTTGTAAAAATATAAATATACAAAATACACATAAAATATCGTAAATTTGTATAAAACTATATACAAAAATACACAGACGTAATTAAATTTGTATGAAAATATAAATACAAAATACAGCTAAAATAGGCAAAATTTGAATTAAAATGTACATACAAATACATAAAATAATGTAAATCTGTATCAAAATATTTATACAAATACATATAATAACGTAGATTTGTTTAAAAATATATAAACAAAAATACACATTAAGTAATGTAAATACGTATAAAAAATATGTACAAAATACACATATAATCATGTAACTCGTATTAAAATAAATAAACAAAATAGCAATAAAATAATGTAAATTTGTATGAGAAAACATATACAAATAACGCAAATTTCTATAAAAATATATGTACAAAAATGCACATAAAATAAAGTAAATTTGCAAAAAAAAATACATACAAAACACACACTAAATAATGTAAATGCGTACATAAAATAACCTAAATTTGTATAAAACTATATACAAAAATACACAAAAATAATTTAAATTTGTTTGAAAAGAAATATACAAAATACACATAAAATTCGGTAAATTTGTATTGAAATACATATACAAAATACACATCAAATAATGTAAATTTGAATGAAAATATATAAACAAATACACTTAAAATAACGTAAATTTGTATAAAATATATGCAAGATACACATTAAATAATGTAAATATGTATAAAAAATATATATACAAAAAACAAATAGAATAATGTAAAATCTTATCAAAATAAATACACAGAATATCAATAAAATAATGTAAATTTGTATGAAAATAAAGATACAAAATTCCCAAAAATTATCGCATTTTTTATAAAAATATATTTACCAAAATACACATAAAATATTTAAATTTGTATTGAAATAAATATACAAAATGAATATACAGTAAGGTAAATTTGTATTGAAAGAGATATTCAAAAATACATGTAAAACAATGTAAATTTGTTTCAAGATATATATACGAATACACATAAAATAAAGTAGATTTCTATAGAAATATATATACAAAATACATATGAAATTATTTAAATACGTATAAAAATATATATACAAAATACATATCAAATAATGTAAATTCGTGTCAAAATAAATAAACAAAATATCATGAAAAGAATGTGTATTTGTATGAAAATAGATAATAGATAATAAATTTGTATAAAATATATATGCAAGAAACACATTAAATAATGTAAATATGTATAAAAAAGTATATACAAAAAACAAATAGAATAATGTAACATCGTATCAAAATAAATACACCGAATATTAATAAAATAATGTAAATTTGTATGAAAATAAAGACGCAAAATTCCCATAAAATAGCGCATTTCTTATAAAAATATATATACCAAAATACACATAAAATATTTAAATTTGCATTGAAATAAATATACAAAATGCACATACAATAAGGTAAATTTGTATTGAAAGAGATATGCAAAAATACATATAAATTAATGTAAATTTGTTTCAAAATATATATACGAATACAAATAAAAAAACGTAGATTTCTATAAAAATATATACACAAAATAAACATAAAATTAAGTAAATACGTATAAAAAAATGTATACAAAATACACATAAAATAATGTAATTTCGAATTAAAATAAATGTAAATTTGAATGAAAATATAAAAACAAATACACTTAAAATAACGTAAATTTGTATAAAATATATATGCAAGATTCACATTAAATAATGTAAATGTGTATAAAAAAATATATACAAAAAACAAATAGAATAATGTAAAATCGTATCAAAATAAATACACAGAATATCAATAAAATAATGTAAATTTGTATGAAAATAAAGATGCAAAATTCAAAAAAATTATCGCATTTTTTATAAAAATATATATACCAAAATACACATAAAATCTTTAAATTTCTCTTGAAATAAATATACAAAATGCACATACAATAAGGTAAATTTGTATTGAAAGAGATATGCAAAAATACATATAAAACAATGTAAATTTGTTTCAAAATATATATACGAATACAAATAAAAAAACGTAGATTTTTATAAAAATATATATACAAAATACACATAAAATTAAGTAAATACGTATAAAAAAAATGTGTATTTGTAAAAATATAAATATACAAAATACACATAAAATATCGTAAATTTGTATAAAACTATATACAAAAATACACAGAAGTAATTAAATTTGTATGAAATATATATACAAAATACAGCTAAAATAAGCTAAATTTGAATTGAAATATACATACAAAATACATAAAATAATGTAAATCTGTATCAAAATATTTATACAAATACATATAATAACGTAGATTTGTTTAAAAATATATAAACAAAATACACATTAAGTAATGTAAATACGTATAAAAAATATGTACAAAATACACATATAATCATGTATTTCGTATCAAAATAAATAAGAAAAATAGCAATAAAATAATGTAAATTTGTATGAGAAAACATATACAAATAACGCAAATTTCTATAAAAATATATGTACAAAAATGCACATAAAATAAAGTAAATTTGCAAAAAAATATATATATACAAAACACACACTAAATAATGTAAATGCGTACATAAAATAACCTAAATTTATATAAAACTATATACAAAAATACACAAAAATAATTTAAATTTCTTTGAATAGAAATATACAAAATACACATAAAATTAGGTAAATTTGTATTGAAATTCATATACAAAATACACATCAAATAATGTAAATTTGAATGAAAATATATAAACAAATACACTTAAAATAACGTAAATTTGTATAAAATATATATGCAAGATACACATTAAATAATGTAAATGTGTATAAAAAATATATATACAAAAAACAAATAGAATAATGTAAAATCGTATCAAAATAAATACACAGAATATCAATGAAATAATGTAAATTTGTATGAAAATAAAGATACAAAATTCCCAAAAATTATCGCATTTTTTATAAAAATATATTTACCAAAATACACATAAAATATTTAAATTTGTATTGAAATAAATATACAAAATGCATATACAGTAAGGAAAATTTGTATTGAAAGAGATTTTCAAAAATACATATAAAACAATGTAAATTTGTTTCAAAATATATATACGAATACACATAAAATAACGTAGATTTCTATAGAAATATATATACAAAATACATATGAAATTATGTAAATACGTATAAAAATATAAATACAAAATACATATCAAATAATGTAAATTCGTGTCAAAATAAATAAACAAAATATCATGAAAAGAATGTGTATTTGTATGAAAATAGATAATAGATAATAAATTTGTATAAAATATATATGCAAGATACACATTACATAATGTAAATATGTATAAAAAAGTATATACAAAAAACAAATAGAATAATGTAACATCGTATCAAAATAAATACACCGAATATTAATAAAATGATGTAAATTTGTATGAAAATAAAGATGCAAAATTCCCATAAAATAGCGCATTACTTATAAAAAAATATATATACCAAAATACACATAAAATATTTAAATTTGCATTGAAATAAATATACAAAATGCACATACAATAAGGCAAATTTGTATTGAAAGAGATATGCAAAAATACATATAAAACAATGTAAATTTGTTTCAAAATATATATACGAATACATATAAAAAAACGTAGATTTCTATAAAAATATATATACAAAATACACATAAAATTAAGCAAATCCGTATAAAAAAAATGTATACAAAATACACATAAAATAATGTAATTTCGAATTAAAAGAAATGTAAATTTGAATGAAAATATAAAAACAAATACACTTAAAATAATGTAAATTTGTATAAAATATATATGCAAGATACACATTAAATAATGTAAATATGTATAAAAAAGTATATACAAAAAACAAATAGAATAATGTAAAATCGTATCAAAATAAATACACCGAATATTAATAAAATAATGTAAATTTGTATGAAAATAAAGATGCAAAATTCCCATAAAATAGCGCATTTCTTATAAAAATATATATACCAAAATACACGTATTTACTTCATTTTACGTGTATTTTGTATATATATTTTTATACAAATCTACGTTATTTTATGTGTATTCGTATATATATTTTGAAACAAATTTACATTGTTTTATATGTATTTTGCATATCTATTTTAATACAAATTTACCTTATTGTATGTGCATTTCATATATTTATTTAAAAAAAAAAAAATTTATGTGTATTTTGGTATACATATTTAAAAAAAAAAAAAGCGTTATTTTATGGGTATTTTGCATCTTTATTTTCATACAAATTTACATTATTTTATTAATAATCTGTGTATTTATTTTTATACTATTTTACATTATTATATTTGTGTTTTTTATATATTTTTTTATACAAATTTACGTTATTTTAAGTGTATTTGTTTTTGTATTTTCATTCAAATTTACAGTATTTTATGTGTATTTTGTATATGTATTTCAATACAAATTTACCTAACTTTATGTGTATTTTGTATATTTATTTTCATACAAATTTAAATTATGTTTGTGTATTTTTGTATATAGTTTTATACAAATTTATGTTATCTTATGTGTATTTTGTATATTTATTTTCATACAAATACAGATTCTTTTATTGACATTTTGTTTATTTATTTTGACGCGAATTTACATTATTTAATGTGTATTTTGTATATATATTTTCATACGTATTTACATCCTTTCATGTGTATTTTGTATATTTATAAAAAATGCGTTATTTTATGGGTATTTTGCATCTTTATGTTCATACAAATTTACATTATTTTATTTACATTCTGTGTATTTCTTTTAATACGATTTTACATTATTCTATTTTTGTTTTGTATATATATTTTTTTTACATATTTACATTATTTAATGATTATTTTTTATATATATTTTATACAAATTTATATTAATTTAAGTGTATTTGTTTATATATTTTCATTCAAATTTACATTATTTTATGTGTATTTTTTGTAAATGTATTTCTTTACAAATTTACCTAATTTTATGTGTATTTTGTATATTTATTTTCACACAAATTTAACTTATTTTTGTGTATTTATATATATAGTTTTATACAAATTTACGTTATTTTATGTGTATTTTGTATATGTATTTTCATACAAATACTCATTCTTTTATTGATATTTTAATTATTTATTTTGACACGAATTTACGTTATTTAATGTGTATTTTGTATATATATTTTTATACGTATTTACAACATTTCATGTGTATTTTGTATATATATTTCTATAGAAATCTACGTTATTTTATGTGTATTCGTATATATATTTTGAAACAAATCTACATTATTTTATGTGTATTTTGTATATATATTTCATTATAAATTTGCCTTATTTAAAGTTTATTTTTATATCTATTTTTATTCAAATTGAAATCATTTTATGTGTATATATTTTTTTGTATTTACGTTATTTTAAGTGTATTTTCTATATATATTTTCATTCAAAATTACATTATTTTATCGGTATTTTGTTCATTTATTTCGATACGAATTTAGATTATTTCATGTGTATTTTCTATACATATACATATAGAGTAAATTTCTAGGAAAATATATATTCAAAATACATCTAAAATTATGTAAATAAGTATAAAAATATATATATCAAATACACCTAAAAAAAAAAGAAAATTCGTATCAAAATAAATAAATAAAATTCCGATAAAAGAACGTAAATTCGAATTAAAATAAATAAACAAAATACCAATAAAAGAATGTGTATTTGGATAAATATAAATATACAAAATACACATACAAAATAAACATAAAATAAGGTAGATTTGTATTAAAATATATGTACAAAATACACATAAAATAATGTAAATTTATATGAAAATATATATACAAATACACATAAAATACCATGAATTTGTATAAAAATATATATTCAAAATAAATATTAAATAATGGAAAAGCGTATAAAAATATATATACAAAGTACATATAAAATAATGTAAATTCGTATCAATATAAATCAACAAAACACCAATAAAATAATATATATTTGAATGAAAATAGATTTACAAAATACACATAACATAACTAAAATTTCTATTAAAATATATACAAAAATACATAGAAATAATTTGAGTTTGTATGAAAATAGATATACAAAATACACATAAAACTAGGTAAATTTCTTTTGAAATGCATATACAAAATACCCATAAAATATTGTAAATTTGTGTCAAAATATATAAACCAATACACAAATACACATAAAATAACGTAAATTTGTATGAAAAATATATACAAAATACACATAGAATAATGTCAATTCCTATCAAAATGAATGAGCAGAATATCAATAAAATAATGTAAATTTGTATGAAAATAGAGATGCAAAATACCCAAAAAATAAAGAATATGTTTATAAAAATACAGATACAAAAATACACATCGAATAATTAAATTTGTATTAAAATTAATAAACAAAATGCGAATATAATAAGGTAAATTTGTATTGAAAAAATATGCAACATACACGTTTACTCATACAAATTTATATTATTTTATTGGTATTTTGTTTATTTTTTTTGATACGAATTACATGATTATATGTGTATTTTGTACATATTTTTTTATACGTATTTACATTATTTAATGTGTATTTTGTTTATATATTTTCATACAAATTTATGTTATTATATGTGTATTTGTATAAAAATTTTGATACAAATTTACTTTATTTCATGTATTTTGTATATATATTTCAATTCAAATTTAGCTTATTTCGTGTGTATTTTGTAAATATTTTCATACAAATTTAATTACTTCTGTGTATTTTTGTATATAGTTTTATATAAATTTACGTTATTTTATGTGTATTTTGTATATTTATATTCATACAAATACACATTCTTTTATTGGTATTTTGTTTATTTATTTTGATACGAATTTACATTATTTTATGATATATATTTTATCCAAATTTACATTATTTTATGTGTATTTGTTTATATATTTTCATACATATTTACATTATTTTATGTGTTTTTTTATATATATTTTTCTACGTATTTAAATTATTTTATGTGTATTTTGTATATACATTTTTATAAAAAAATTACGTTATTTTATTGTTATTTTGATACAAATTTTATACAAATTCATGCTATTTAATGTGTATTTTTATATATATTTTCATACAAATTTATATTATTTTATGTGTATTTTTTCATATATTTCATTACAAATTTACCTTATTTTATGTTTATTTTGTATATTTATTTCATTCAATTTTAAATTATTTTATGTGTATATTTGTATTTGTATTTAGGTTATTTTATGTGTATTTTGTATATATATTTTCATCCAAAATTACATTAATTTATTGGTATTTCTTAATTTAATTCGATACGAATTTAGATTATTTCATAGGTATTTTGTATACATGTTTTTATACTCATTTACATTATCTAATGTGTGTTTTGTATATATATTTTTATGCAAATTTATTTAATGTTCATTTTTGTACATATATTTTTATAGAAATTTGCGTTATTTTATGTATATAGTTTTATATAAATTTACGTTATTTTATGTGCATTTTGTATATTTATATTTATACAAATACACATTCTTTTATTGGTATATTGTTTATTTACATTTATACGAATTTACAATTTTTATGTGTATTTTGTATACATTTTTTTATACGTATTTACTTAATTTTATGTGTATTTTGTATATGTATTTTTATAGAAATCTACGTTATTTTATGTATTCGTATATATATTTTGAAACAAATTGACATTATTTTATATATATTTTGCATATCTATTTCAATACAAATTTACCTTATTGTATGTGCATTTTGTATATTTATTTTAATACAAGTTCAAATATTTTATGTGTATTTTGGTATCAATAATTTTATAAAAAATGCGTTATTTTATAGGTATTTTGCATCTTAATTTTCATTTTATATGTACTTTGTATATATATTTTTATACGCTTTTACATTATTTAATATTTATTTTGAATATATATTTTTATACAGATTCATGGTATTTTATGTGTATTTGTATATATATTTTCATATAAATTAACATTATTTTATGTGTATTTTGTACATATATTTTATTACAAATCTACCTTATTTTATGTTTAGTTTGTATGTGTATTTAGTAAATTTATATTTATCCAAATACACATTCTTTTATTGGTATTTTGTTTATTTATTTTAATTCGAATTTACATTATTTCATGTGTATTTTGTATACATTTTTTTATACGTATTTACTTAATTTTATGTGTATTTTGTATATATATTTTTATTGAAATCTACGTTTTTTTATTTTGAAACAAATTTACATTGTTTTATATGTATTTTTGCATATCTCTTTCAATACAAATTTACCTTATTGTATGTGCAATTTGAATATTTATTTCAATACAAATTTAAATATATTATATGTATTTTGGTATATATATTTTTATAAGAAATGCGCTATTTTATGGGAATTTTGCATCTTTATTTTTATACAAATTTACATTATTTTATTAATATTCGGTGTATTTATCTTGATACTATTTTACATTATTCTATTTGTTTTTTGTATATACTTTTTTATACATATTTACATTATTTAATGTGTATCTTGCATATATATTTTATACAAATTTATTATCTATTATCTATTTTCATACAAATACACATTCTTTTCATGATATTTTGTTTATTTATTTTGACACGAATTTACATTATTTAATATGTATTTTGTATATATATTTTTATACGTATTTACATAATTTCATATGTATTTTGTATATATATTTCTATAGAAATCTACTTTATTTTATGTGTATTCGTATATATATTTTGAAACAAATTTACATTGTTTTATATGTATTTTTGAATATCTCTTTCAATACAAATTTACCTTACTCTCTATGCATTTTGTATATTTATTTCAATACAAATTTAAATATTTTATGTGTATTTTGGTATATATATTTTTATAAAAAATGCGATAATTTTTGGGAATTTTGCATCTTTATTTTCATACAAATTTACTTTATTTTACTGATATTCTGTGTATTTATTTTGATACGATTTTACATTATTCTATTTGTTTTTTGTATATATTTTTTTATACACATTTACATTATTTAATGTGTATCTTGCATATATATTTTATACAAATTTACGTTATTTTAAATATATATACAAAAATACACATAAAAAAATTTATTTGTATTAAAATAAATATACAAAATACACATACAATAAGGTAAATCTGTATTGAAATAGATATGCAAAATACATATAAAACAATGTAAATTTGTTTCAAAATATATATACGAATACACATAAAATAACGTAGATATGTATAAAAATATATATACAAAATACACGTAAAATGAAGTAAATACGTATAAAAAAATGTATACAAAATACACATAAAATACTGTAAATTCATATCAAAATAAATAAACAAAACACCAATAAAAGAATGTGTATTTGTATAAATATAAATATACAAAATACACATAAAATAACGTAAATTTGTATAAAACTATATACAAAAAAACACAGAAGTAATTAAATTCATATGAAAATAGATATACAAAATACAAATAAAATAAGCTAAATTTGAATTGAAATGTATATACAAAATACATAAAATAATGTAAATTTGTATCAAAATATTTATAAAAATACATATAATAGCGTAAATTTGTTTAAAAATATATAAACAAAATACACATTAAGTAATGTAAATACGTATAAAAAATATGTACAAATACACATATAATCATGTAATTCGTATCAAACTAAATAAACAAAATAGCAATAAAATAATGTAAATTTGTATGAGAAAACATATACAAATACATATAAAATAACGCTAATTTCTATTAAAATATATGTCCAAAAATGAACGTAAAATAAATTAACTTTGGATAAAAATATATATACAAAACACACATTAAATAGTGTAAATGCGTACATAAAATAACCTAAATTTGTATAAAACTATATACAAAAATACACACAAATAATTTAAATTTTTATAAAAAGAAATATACAAAATACACATAAAATTAGGTTAATTTCTATTGAAATACATATACAAAATACACATAAAATAATGTAAATTTGAAAGAAAATATATAAACAAATACACATATAATAACGTAAATTTGTATGAAATATATATACAAAATACACATTAAATAATGTAAATATGTATAAGAAAATATATACAAAACACAAATAGAATAATGTAAAATCGTATCAAAATATATACACAGAATATTAATAAAATAATGTAGATTTGTATGAAAATTAAGATGCAAAATATCTATAAAATAACGCATTTTTCATAAAATTATTGATACCAAAATACACATAAAATATTTGAATTTTATCAAAATAAATATACATAATGCACATACAATAAGGTAAATTTGTATTGAAATAGATATGCAAAATACATATAAAATAATGTAAATTTGTTTCAAAATATATATGCGAATACACATAAAATAACGTAGATTTATATAAAAATACATATACAAAATTCACATAAAATATAGTAAATACGTATAAAAAAATGTATACAAAATACACATAAAATAATGTAAATTCGTATAAATATAAATAAACAATATAGCAATAAAAGAATGTGTATTTGTATAAATATAAATATACAAAATGCACATAAAATAACGTAAATTTATATAAAACTATATACATAAAATAACGCAAATTTCTATAAAAATATATGTACAAAAATGAACATAAAATAAATTTGCATAAAAATATATATACAAAACACACATTAGATAATGTAAATGAGTATAAAAATATGTATGCAAAATACCTATGAAATAATCTAAATTCGTATCGAGTTAAATTAAGAAAATACCAATATAATAATGTAATTTTGAATGAAAATATATATACAAAATACACATAAAATAACCTAAATACAAATACAAATATACACATAAAATAATTTAAAATTGAATGAAATAAATATACAAAATAAACATAAAATAAGGTAAATTTGTAATGAAATATATGAAAAAATACACATAAAATAATATAAATTTGTATGAAAATATATATACAAATACACATTAAATAACATGAATTTGTATAAAATTTGTATCAAAATATATACTTATACACACAATAAAATAACGTAATTTTTTTATGAAAATGTATATACAAAATACACATAAAATAATTTAAATACGCAGAAAAATATATATACAAAAAACACATAAAATAATGTAAATATGAATGAAAATATATAAACAAATACACATAAAATAATGTAAATTTGGATAAAATATATATACAAAATGAACATTAAATAATGTAAATATGTATAAAAAAAATATATACAAAAAACACATAGAATAATGTTAAATCGTATCAAAATAAATAAAGAGAATATCAATAAAATAATGTAAATTTGTATGCAAATAAAGATGCAAAATATCCATATAATAACGCATATTTGCATAAAAATATATATACAAAAATACATATAAAATAATTAAATTTGAATTAAAATAAATATACAAAATGCACGTACAATAAAGTAAATTTGTATTGAAATAGATATGCAAAATACACATTAATAATGTAAATTTGTATTAAAATATATATACGAATACTCATAAAATAGAGTAAATCTCTATGAAAATATACATACAAAATAGATATACAAAATACACATATAACTAGTTAAATTTGTATTTAAATACATGTACAAAAAACACATAAAATAATGTAGATTAGTATGAAATGAAAACAAATACATTTTATATAAAATATATATACAAAATACACATAGAATAATGTAAAAACATATCAATATAAATACACAGAATATCAATAAAATAATGTAAATTTGTATGAAAATAAAAATGCAAAATACCCATAAAATAAAGCATATTTTTAAAAAAATACATATACAAAAATACACATAAATTAATCAAATTTGTATTAAAATTAATATACAAAATGCACATACAATAAGGTAAATTTGTATTGAAAAAATATGCAAAATACACATAAAACAATGTAAATTTGTTTCAAAATATATATACGAATACACATAAAATAACGCAGATTTCTATAGAAATATATATACAAAATACACTTGAAATAATGTAAATACGTATAAAAATATATACAAAATACACATTAAATAATGTTAATTCGTGTCAAAATAAATAAACAAAATATCATGAAAAGAATGTGTATTTGTATGAAAATAGATATACAAAATACTCATAAAATAACCTAAATTTGTATAAAACTATATACAAAAATACACAAAAATAATTTAAACTTGTATGAAAATAAATATACAAAAAACATATAAAAATAGGTAAATTTGTATTGAAATACATATACAAAATACACTGAAAATAATGTAAATTTGAATGAAAATATATAAACATATAGACTTAAAATAACGTAAATTTGTATCAAATATATATACAAAAAAAAACATTAAATAATGTAAATATGTATAAAAAAATTATTTACAAAACACAAATAAAATAATGTAAAATCGTTTCAAAATAAATACAGAAAATATTAATAAAATAATGTAAATTTGTATGAAAATTAAGATGCAAAATACCCATAAAATAACGCATTTTTTATAAAAATATATATACGAAAAAACATAAAATATTTGATTTTGTATTAAAATAAATAGATATACAAAATACACATAAAATAAGCTAAATTTGAATTGAAATATATATACAAAATACATAAAATAATGTAAATTTGTATCAAAATACCTATACAAATACACATATAATAACGTAAATTTGTATAAAAATATATAAACAAAATACACATTAAATACTGTAAATACATATAAAAAAATGTAAAAAATACACAAATAAGCATGTATTTCGTATCAAAATAAATAGACAAAATACCAATAAAATAATGTAAATTTCTATAAGAAAACATATACAAAATACACATAAATAACGCAAATATCAATAAAAATATATATAATATAATATATTTTTATACATATTTAAAATATTTAATGTATATTTTGTATATATATATTTTATCCAAATTTACGTGATTTTATATGTATTTGTTTATATATTTTCATACAAATTTACATTATTTTATGTCAGTTTTGTATATGTATTTCAATACAAATTTGCCTAACTTTATGTGTATTTTGCATATCTATTTTCAAACAAATTTAAATTATTTTTTTGTATTTTTGTATATATTTTTATTCAAATTTTAGTTATTTTATTTGTTTTTTGTATATATTTTCCTACAAATATACATTCTTTTATTGGAGTTTTGTGTATTTAATTTTTTACGAATTAACATTATTTTATGTGTTTTTGTATATATATTTTTCTACGTATTTAAACTATTTTATGTGTATTTTATATATACATTTTCATAAAAATTTACGTTATTTTATTGTGTGTATTCGTATATATTTTGAAACAAATTTTATACAAATTCATGTTATTTTATGTGTATTTGTATATATATATTTTCATACAAATTTATATTATTTTATGTGTATTCTTACATATATCTTATTACAAATTTACCTTATTTTATGTTTATTTTGTATATTTATTTCATTTAATATAATCAAATTTAAATTTATTGTATATGAATTTTTTATATTAATTTTAATACAAATTTAATTATTCTATGTGTATTTTTGTATATGTATTTTTATAAAAATATGCTTTATTTTATGGGTATTTTGCATCTTTATTTTCATACAAATTTACAATATTTTATTCATATTCTGCTCATTCATTTTGATACGATTTGACATTATTCTATGTGTATTTTGTATATATTTTTCATACAAATTTACGTTATTTTATGTGTATTTGTTTATATATTTTGACACAAATTTACAATATTTTATGGGTATTTTGTATATATATTTCAAAAAATTTATCTAGTTTTATGTGTATTTTGTAAATCTATTTTCATTCAAATATATATTATTTTATTGGTGTTTTGTTGATTTATATTGATACTAATTTACATTATTTTATATGTACTTTGTATATATATTTTTATACGCATTTATTTAATAGTTATTTTGAGTATATAATTTTATACAAATTCATGGTATTTTATGTGTATTTGTATATATATTTTCATATAAATTTACATTATTTTATGTGTATTTTGTACATATATTTCATTACAAATTTACCTTATTTTATGTTTATTTTGTATTTGTATTTTGTACATTTATATTTATACAAATACACATTCTTTTATTGGTATTTTGTTTATTTATTTTGTTTCGAGTTTACATTATTTTATGTGTATTTTGTTTACATTTTTTTATACCTATTTACTTAATTTTATGTGTATTTTGTATATATATTTTTATAGAAATCTACGTTATTTTATGTGTATTCGTACATATATTTTGAAACTAATTTACATTGTTTTATATGTACAATAAGGTAAATTTGTATTGAAATAGATATGCAAAATACATATAAAGCAATGTAAATTTGTTTCAAAATATGTATACGAATACACATAAAATAACGTAGATTTCTATAAAATATATACAAAATAATACACATAAAATGAAGTAAATACGTATAAAAAATGTATACAAAATACACATAAAATAATGTAAATTCGTATCAAAATAAATAAACAAAATACCAATAAAAGAATGTGTATTTGTATAAATATAAATATACAAAACACAATAAATAACGTAAATTTATATAAAACTATATACAAAAATACACAGAAGTAATTAAATTTGTATGAAAATATATACAAAACACACACAAAATAAGCTAAATTTGAATTGAAATATATATACAAAATACCTGAAATAAAGTAAATTGGTATCAAAATATTTATACAAATACACATATAATAACGTAAATTTGTATGAAAATATATAAACAAAATACACATTAAATAATGTAAATACGTATAAAAAAATGTGTACAAAATACACATATAATCATGTAATTCGTATCAAAATAAATAAACAAAATACCAATAAAATAATATAAATTTGTATGAGTAAACGTGTATAAATATAAATGTACAAAATAAACATACAAAATAAATATAAAATAAGGTAGATTTGTAATGAAATATATGTACAAAATATACATAAAATAATGTAAATTTATATGAAAATATATACAAATACACATAAAATACCATGAATTTGTATAAAATTATATATTCAAAATAAATATTAAATAATGTAAATGCGTATAAAAATATATATAAAAAGTACATATAAAATAATGTAAATTCGTATCAATATAAATCACCAAAATACCAATAAAATAATATATATTTGAATGAAAATAGATTTACAAAATACACATAACATAACTAAAATTTGTATTGAAATATATACAAAAATACATAAAAATAATTTGAGTTTGTATGAAAATAGATATTCAAAATACACATAAAACTAGGTAAATTTCTTTTGAAATATATATACAAAATACCCATAAAATATTGTAAATTTGAGTCAAAATATATAAACAAATACACATAAAATAACGTAAATTTGTATGAAAAATATTTACAAAATACACATAGAATAATGTCAAATCGTATCAAAATGAATGAGCAGAATATCAATAAAATAACGTAAATTTTTATGAAAATAAAGATGCAAAATACCCATAAAATAAAGCATATTTTTATAAAAATACATATACAAAAATACACATAGAATAATTAAATTTGTATTAAAATTAATATACAAAATGCATATACAATAAGGTAAATCTGTATTGAAAAAATATGCAAAATACACATAAAAGTGTAAATTTGTTTAAATATCTATATACGAATACACATAATATAACGTAGATTTCTATAGAAATATATATACAAAATACACATGAAATGATGTAAATACGTATAAAAATATATATACAAAATACACATTAAATAATTTAAATTCTCGTCAAAATAAATAAACAAAATATCAATAAAAGAATGTGTATTTGTATGAAAATAGATATAGAAAATACTCATAAAATAACCTAAGTTTGTATAAAACTATATACAAAAATACACAAAAATAATTTTAATTTATATGAAAATAAATATACAAAATACACATAAAATTAGGTAAATTTGTATTGAAATACATTACAAAAAACACATAAAATAATGGAAGTTTGAATGAAAATATATAAACATATACACTTAAAATAACGTAAATTTGTATCAAATATATATTCAAAATACTAATTAAATAATGTAAATATGTATAAAAAAATATATACAAAACACAAATAGAATAATGAAAAATCGTATCAAAATAAATACACAGAATATTAATGAAATAATGTAAATTTGTATGAAAATAAAGATGCAAAACAGCCATAAAATAACGCATTTTTTATAAAAATATATATACCAAAATACACATAAAATATCAAAATTTGTATTAAAATAAATATAAAAAATGCACATACTGTAAGGTAAATTTGTATTGAAATAGATATGCAAAATACATATAAAACAATGTAAATTTGTTTCAAAATATATATACGAATACACATCAAATAACGTTGATTTCTATAAAAATATATACAAAATACACATAAAATGAAGTAAATACGTATAAAAAAATGAATACAAAATACACATAAAAATCGTATCAAAATAAATAAACAAAATACCAGTAAAAGAAAGTGTATTTGTATAAATATAAATATACAAAATACACATAAAATATCGTAAATTTGTATAAAACTATATACAAAAATACACAGAAGTTATTAAATTTGTATGAAAATATATATACAAAATACAGCTAAAATAAGCTAAATTTGAATTGAAATGTACATACAAAATACATAAAATAATGTAAATCTGTATCAAAATATTTATACAAATACATATAATAACGTAGATTTGTTTAAAAATATATAAACAAAATATACATTAAGTAATGTAAATACGTATAAAAAATATGTACAAAATACACATATAATCATGTAATTCGTATCAAAATAAATAAACAAAATAGCAATAAAATAATGTAAATTTGTATGAGAAAACATATACAAATAACGCAAATTTCTATAAAAATATATGTACAAAAATGCACATAAAATAAAGTAAATTAGCATAAAAATATATATACAAAACACACACTAAATAATGTAAATGCGTACATAAAATAACCAAAATTTGTATAAAACTATATACAAAAATACACAAAAATAATTTAAATTTGTTTGAAAAGAAATATACAAAATACACATGAAATTCGGTAAATTTGTATGGAAATACATATACAAAATACACATCAAATAATGTAAATTTGAATGAAAATATATAAACAAATACACTTAAAATAACGTAAATTTGTATAAAATATATATGCAAGATACACATTAAATAATGTAAATGTGTATAAAAAAAATTATATACCAAAAACAAATAGAATAATGTAAAATCGTATCAAAATAAATACACAGAATATCAATAAAATAATGTAAATTTGTATGAAAATAAAGATGCAAAATTCCCAAAAATTTCCGCATTTTTTAAAAAAATATATTTACCAAAATACACATAAAATATTTAAATTTGTATTGAAATAAATATACAAAATGCATATACAGTAAGGTAAATTTGTATTGAAAGAGATATTCAAAAATATATATAAAACAATGTAAATTTGTTTCAAAATATATATACGAATACACATAAAATAAAATAGATTTCTATAGAAATATATATACAAAATACATATTAAATTATGTAAATACGTATAAAAATATATATACAAAATACATATCAAATAATGTAAATTCGTGTCAAAATAAATAAACAAAATATCATGAAAAGAATGTGTATCTGTATGAAAATAGATAATAGATAATAAATTTGCATAAAATATACATGCAAGATACACATTAAATAATGTAAATATGTATAAAAAAGTATATACAAAAAACAAATAGAATAATGTAAAATCGTATCAAAATAAATACACCAAATATTAATAAAATAATGTAAATTTGTATGAAAATAAAGATGCAAAATTGCCATAAAATAGCGCATTTCTTATAAAAATATATATACCAAAATACACATAAAATATTCAAATTTGTATTGAAATAAATATACAAAATGCACATACAATAAGGTAAATTTGTATTGAAAGAGATATGCAAAAATACATATAAAACAATGTAAATTTGTTTCAAAATATATATACGAATACAAATAAAAAAAACGTATACAAAACTATATACAAAAATACGCAAAAATATTTTAAATTTGTATGAAAATAAATATACAAAATACACATAAAATTAGGTAAATTTGTATTGAAATACATATACAAAATACACATAAAATAATGTAAATTTGAATGAAAAGACATAAACAAATACACTTATAATAACGTAAAATTGTATAAAAAAATATATACAAAACACAAATAGAATAATGTAAAATCGTATCAAAATAAATACACAGAATATTAATAAAATAATGTAAATTTGTATGAAAATAAAGAGGCAAAATACCCATAAAATAACGCTTTTTTTTTTTATAAAAATATATATACCAAAATACACATAAAAAAATTAAATTTGTATTAAAATAAATATATAAAAAACACATACAATTAGGTAAATTTGTATTGAAATAGATATGCAAAATACATATAAAACAATGTAAATTTGTTTCAAAATATATATACGAATACACAAAATAACGTAGATTTCTATAAATATATATATACAAAATACACATAAAATGAAGTAAATACGTATAAAAAAATGTATACAAAATACACATAAAATAATGTAAGTTCGTATCAAAATAAATATACAAAATACCAATAAACGAATGTGTATTTGTATAAATATAAATATACAAAATACACATAAAATAACGTAAATTTATATAAAACTATATACAAAAATACACAGAAGTATTTTAATTTGTATGAAAATAGATTATACAAAATAAGGTAAATTCGTTTCAAATTCAATAAACAAAATTCAGATAAAAGAAAGTATATTTGTATAAAAAATAAATATGCAAAATACACATAAAATAACGAAAATTTGTTTGAAAATATATAAAAAAGTAAACAAAAATAATTTCAATTTGTATGAAAATAAATATACAAAATACACATGTATTTTGTATATCTATTTTCACACAAATTTAATTACTTATGTGTTTTTTTGCATATAGTTTTATATAAATTTACGATATTTTATTTGTATTTTGTATATTTATATTTATACAATACACATTCTTTTATTAGTATTTTGTTTATTTATTTTGATACGAGTTTACATTGTTTTATGTGTATTTTGTATACCTTTTTTTATAAGTATTTACTTCATTTTATGTGTATTTTGTATATTTATTTTCATAGAAATCTACGGTATCTTATGTGTATTCGTATATATATTTTGAAAAAAATTTACATGGTTTTATATGTATTTTGCATATCTATTTCAATACAAATTTACCTTATTGTATGTCCATTTTGTATATTTATTTTAATACAAATTCAAATATTTTATGTGTGTCTTGGTATAAATATTTTTATAAAAAATGCGTTATTTTATGGGTATTTTGCATCTTAATTTTCATACAAATTTACATTATTTTAATAATATTCTGTGTATTTATTTTGATACGATTTTATATTATTCTATTTGTGTTTTTTATATATTTTTTATACATATTTACATTATTTAATGTGTATTTTTTATATATATTTTGTACAAATTTACGTTATTTTAAGTGTATTTGTTTATATATTTTCATTCAAATTTACATTATGTTATGTGTATTTTGTAAATGTATTTCAAATACAAATTTACCTAATTTTATGTGTATTTTGTATATTTATTTTCATACAAATTAAAATTATTTTTGTGTATTTTTGTATATAGTTTTATACAAATTTAGGTGATTTTATGTGTATATTATATATCTATTTTCATACAAATACACCTTCTTTTATTGATATTTTGTTTATTTATTTTGACGCGAATTTACATTATTTAATGTGTATTTTATATATATATTTTTATACGTGTTTACATCATTTGATGTGTATTTTGTATATCTATTTCTATAGAAATCTTCGTTGATTTATGAGTATTCGTATATAGATTTTGAAATAAATTTACACTGTTTTTTGTGTATTTTGCATATTTTTTCAATACAAATTTACCTTATTGTATATGCATTTTGTATATTAATTTTAATACAAATTTAATTATGCTATGTGTATTTTTATATATGTATTTTTATAAAAATATGCTTTATTTTATGGGTATTTTGCATTTTATTTTCATGCAAATTTACATTATTTTATTTATATTCTGTTTATTTTTTTTTGAAACAATTTTACATTATTCTATGTGTATTTTGTATATCTATTTTTATACGTATATACTTAATTTATGTGTATTTTGTATATATATATTTTTATAGAAATCTACGTTATTTTATGTGTATTCGTATATATATTTTGAAACAAATTTACATTGTTTTATATGTATTTTTGCATATCTCTTTCAATACAAGTTTACCTTTTTGTATGTGCATTTTGTATATTTACTTCAATACAAATTTAAATATTTTATGTGTATTTTGGTATATATATTTTTATAAGAAATGCGCTATTTGATGGGAATTTTGCATCTTTATTTTCATACAAATCTACATTATTTTATTAATATTCGGTGTATTTATTTTGATATGATTTCACATTATTCTATTTGTTTTTTGTATATATTTTTTTTATACATATTTACATTATTTAATGTGTATCTTGCATATATTTCATACAAATTTATTATCTATTATTTATTTTCATACAAATACACATTCTTTTCATGATATTTTGTTTATTTATTTTGACACGAATTTACCTAGATATGTATTTTGTATATATATTTTTATACGTATTTACATAATTTCATGTGTATTTTGTATATATATTTCTATAGAAATCTACGTTATTTTATGAGTATTCGTATATATATTTTGAAACAAATTTACTTTGTTTTATATGTATTTTTGAATATCTCTTTCAATACATATTTTCCTTACTGTATATGCATTTTGTATATTTATTTCAATACAAATTTAAATATTTTATGTGTATTTTGGAATATATATTTTTATAAAAAATGCGCTATTTTATGGGAATTTTGCATCTTTCTTTTCATACAAATTTACATTATTTTATTGATATTCTGTGTATTTATATTGATAGGATTTTACATTATTCTATATCTTTTTTGTAAATATTTTTTAATACACATTTACATTATTTAATGTGTATCTTGCATATATATTTTATACAAATTTACGTTATTTTAAGTGTATTTGTTTATATATTTTCATTCAAATTTACATTATTCTATGTGTATTTTGTATATGTATTTCAATACAAATTTACCTAATTTTATGTGTATTTTGTATATTTCTTTTCATACAAATTTTAAATATTTTTGTGTAGGTAATTTTATGTACGCATTTACTTTATTTAATGTGTGTTTTGTATACATATTTTTATGCAAATTTACTTTATTTTATGTGCATTTTTGTAGATGTATTTTTTTAGAAATTTGCGTTAATTTATGTGAATTTCTATATGTT